>NC_091299.1:3396810-3426810 GCF_038502225.1 Cherax quadricarinatus
GTGGTTCGTACGTTGGATTGCGTGCGACCAGCGTTAACAGCCTGTTTGATCAGGCCCTGATCCACCGGGAGGCCTGGTCGTGGACCGGGCCGCGGGGGCGTTGATCCCTGGAATGCCCTCCAGGTAGGTAGATATCCATGGGGTATCTTTAAATGTATATACACCATGAGGGATTTTTCACTGTATATATACCCACTCGTATGAGGACCCTTAAGTGACGAGCCCAGGTGGAGACCTTGGATAATTTCTTGAAACGTGATGTTGGTCATGCTTGAAGGATAAAGATCTTTACTGACGGGTCAGAGTGTGGCGGTGGTTTTGGCCTTGCAGTAATTGTCAATAAGGGTTCATGCACATTTACCAAGTGAGTCCTCCGTGTTCACTGTAGAGCTCGTTGCTCTCATACTGATAGCTTGCTTAGTTGAATCTCAGTTCATTGTTTACTTAGATTCTCAGTGTGCTTTGTCCTGGCCCAGTATCGTTCTGGTCACCCTGTGGTCCAAAATATCCGAGAGTGGTTATCCTGTCTCTTCGTGCTGCACAAACCTGTGGTATTCTGATGGTACCCTGGTCATATTGGTGTTTTGGGAAATGAACAGGCAGATGCTTTGGCGAAGGCTGCTAGTTCAAGCTCTCTCTTTAGCAGACCCCTGTCAGTGACTTCATAGGCCACATACATTATGTCCTTGGAATTAGCGGACCCAGTGGAAAAGCAAATTAATGATGGTTCAGCAGGACGTGGATGTTTCATTGTCGTCGTCCTCCAACTGTAATCTTCAGGGGACTCTGTCGATTGAAGATCGAGTACATGTTTCACAGTCATAGCCGCCACTTTGCAGGTGTTCCTGCTTCCCTCTGTGTACCTTGTGACGAGCAGCTGACTGTGGACAGTATTTAGCTGTTCATAAGATAGTAGTGTGTGAATGTTTAACGAATCTTAAACAGTGCATATTTAGCTTAGATTTTTCTAGTGTGCATTGTGGGTCCTTTTTTGTTTGCATGTCAATTTTTTTTTCTTAAATTTCATTTACTGGTGGTATGATATAATTGGTTAATTTTTATTGATGGAGAACACACTATAAACTAACTTAGCATAAATAGCGTGAATCAAGAAGTTTGCTGCAAACCATATATGAGAAATGCACATAAAATTTGTGAGAATAGATTACTGTGGAATACATTTTAACTGTTGCCCACAACATTGGCCTTTTTACTTAAGTTGTGATTTTCATAATAACTAGAGCGCCTGTAGGGATCTCGGGGAACTTGTAGGAGAGTTTGAGATTGACGCTTTAATGTGATTTTTAAGTGATACTAGTTATGTTAACTTGGTGCAGTAGTTTTTAGTTTTGCTGTGTGTTTTATTCATGCCAGTCATTTTTTATGGTATCTTTTACGAGTTTAAACGTAGTAATTCTACGAGGTCTCTTGATCTTAACTTCCAACTAGGTCTCAATTAATAAGAATATATATTATATTTTTTTTTCTTTGTACAGAGGTGTTGACACCGCGATGAACCTATATATTCTGGTATTGGTGTAAATATGCTAGGAGTGTTTATTTCCTAAGTTTGTCCTATCGTTGAAAGTGTGTGTGTGTGTGTGTGTGTGTGTGTGTGTGTGTGTGTGTGTGTGTGTGTGTGTGTGTGTGTGTGTGTGTGTCTGTGTGTGTACATGTCTAATTGTTTGGTTTTTTTTGGATCACAACAGTGCCACGATCACACCTGCAAAGAAAATGATAGGATAGATAATGAGAACGTTCAAAACAAGAGATGCCAAGCCAATGATGATCCTTTTCAAATATCTCTAGGTTCACTGCTGCACATTAACATCGTTCACAGCAGGTGAAATTGCAGATCTAGAGAGTGTACATTGAACCTTTACTGCACATATAGGTTCCATCAAACACATCAACTATTGCGAACGCTTGGAAGCACTTGACTTGTACTCCCTGGAACGCAGTCGAGCGAGATGTATCATAATCTACATCTGGAAAATCCTAGAAGGAATGTTTCCAAATCTGCACACAGAAATCACTCCCTACGAAAGTAAAAGACTGGGCAGGCAGTGCAAAATACCCCCGGTGAAAAGTAGGGGCGCCATTGGCACACTTAGACTAAGGACCCTGAATCTGCACTCTCTGGAAAGACGTAGAATTAGGGGGGATATGATTGAGGTGTATAAATGGAAGACAGGAATAAATAAAGGGGATGTAAATAGTGTGCTGAAAATATCTAGCCTAGACAGGACTTGCAGCAATGGTTTTAAGTTGGAAAAATTCAGATTCAGGAAGGATATAGGAAAGTACTGGTTTGGTAATAGAGTTGTGGATGAGTGGAACAAACTCCCGAGTACAGTTATAGAGGCCAGAACGTTGTGTAGCTTTAAAAATAGGTTGGATAAATACATGAGTGGATGTGGGTGGGTGTGAGTTGGACCTGATAGCTTGTGCTACCAGGTCGATTGCCGTGTTCCTCCCTTAAGTCAATGTGACCTGACCTGACTAGGTTGGGTGCATTGGCTTAAGCCGGTAGGAGACTTGGACCTGCCTCGCATGGGCCAGTAGGCCTTCTGCAGTGTTCCTTCGTTCTTATGTTCTTATGTTCTTAGAGAAAGCACCATAAGTGTCCGGGGCCCAAGACTGTTCAACAGCCTCCCACCAAGCATAAGGGGAATTACCAATAGGCCCCTGGCTGCCCTCAAGAGAGAGCTGGACATACTTAAAGTCGGTGCCGGATCAGCCGGGCTGTGGTTCGTACGTTGGACTACGTGCGACCATCAGTAACAGCCTTGTTGATCAGGTCCTGATCTACTGGGAGGCCTGGTTGTGGACTGGGTCGCTGGGGCGTTGATCCCCTCCGGGTAGACTCCAGGGGTAAGGGGAATTGCGTCCAGTTCCCTAGTCCCAAGTGTTTGTGCGGAGTGTGCATCAGGGAACAGTATATAGCGTAGTACAGTGTATAAGCGAAAGCTGTAGTGTGAAGTGCGGTGTAGCAGGCAAGCTGTAATGCGGTGTAGTATAACAGGAGAAAATAGATTACGACGTCACAGTTCTTATAAGCGCTCACGTTTCGTCAATTTCATATTGGCTGAGTAGATTTTCTCGCCAGTGTTGAAAGTGAGACAAGACAACATTGATGCAGTAGCACTCACAGCAAGACACGCGGGTCGTGCTACACAAGTTGGCACACAACCAGGATAGTCAAACAGGAAAGAAATTCACTACTGTCGGAACATTTATTGTATGCAAGGAATCTTCGAGGCTGCTATTACCTATTTGTAATTGCCAGTCTGTTTGTAGTTACGGCAGTAGTGCTTATGATAGTGGTGTCATATCTTGGTGAATTATTCTTCCTCATTTTTTGAAGTTTCTTATAATGCATTCTACCTCTTCATTGATCTCATTATAGTTATCAACCACTGTGTCAGGATGCTCTCTCTTTCTCTCTCTCTCTACTTTTTTCGAAATTAAAAGGTAAGGCCAATTGTTCTTCACAATTGTTGGCACCGAGATGTCTTCCTGTATTATTGTTCCCATTGTTGGCACCGAGATGTCTTCCTGTATTATTGTTCCCATTGTTGGCACCGAGATGTCTTCCTGTATTATTGTTCCCATTGTTGGCACCGAGATTATATCTTCTATACTTTTGTTCTCATTGTTGGCACCACGATATCTTGCTATATTATTCTTCTCTCCATTGTTGGCACCACGATATCTTGCTATATTATTCTTCTCTCCATTGTTGGCACCACGATATCTTGCTATATTATTATTCTCTCCATTGTTGGCACCACGATATCTTGCTATATTATTATTCTCTCCATTGTTGGCACCACGATAACTATGTACATTATTGTTGCCAATTCCTGTAGTCTACCTAGAGTGTGTTTCGAGGATCAACACACTCACGACCCGGTCCCAGACAATACCTGCCTCCCGGTGGATGACCTGATAAACCAGGCTTTTGCTGCTGGCCGCGCGAAGTGCAACATAATTACCACAGCCCAGCTGATCAGGGACTGACTTGAGAAATTTGGCCAGTTCTCCCATGAAGACAGCCAGGGATCTGTTGGTAATCCTCCCTTATGCAAGGGGGGATGCTGAAAAATCTTAGGTCCATTCACACTTATTGAGTTCCATTGCTTGCAGTGTTGGCAGCAAGGTGTCTTCCTACATTATTTAGTTTTCAGAAGCCGCTTTTAGTTTCTCTTCTCAGGATTAGGACCTAACATGTGTTCACAGTGAACTGTATCTGCCACTTTTCTCAAGACGTACATGTAGTCGGTTTCCAGAGCCATATTCTCGCATCCCTGTCTAAGGTCATGCATTGTTGTTGGTTGTCTGATCAACCAGAGTTCCGCAGATCCACATGAGACACAAACGTATATGAATCATCCATAAGCTCCCGAATATCCTCGAAATTTATTTGTTAATTTATTCTTGTGTCGTCAGTCACTCGTGAATGGTCGCTATTCAGATTTTTCCATTTTTTCTTGTAAACTCTATTGCCTATCTGTCATCCATCCGTCGATCAAGGAGACGTTGTTCTATATTGCCAACTCAATGAATGGGGTGAGGGGGTTCGAACCCTTGACAAACCAGTCTTGAAACTAGCCGGCTAATGTGCTACCCAGTGCATCTGCAGCTGTAAGTGTAAAGTAACCTTTATATTAAGGTGCAGTTGGGTAAAAATAACAATGGTACCTCTGTAATAAGGTGCAGTAGGGTAAAGAAAATAATGGTACCTCTATAATAAGATGAAGCAGGGTTAAGAAAATGGTACCTATATATTATGGTGTAATTGGATAAGAATCCTGGTACCTGTATATTAAGGTACAGTAGAGCAGAGAAAACAGTGACCGGTGGACAGAGAGAGGACCACAAGTACACACTGTGCAAGAAATGCCAAGCAAAATGATCACAGCCATTAAAGTGCACACCCAGAGATTGTTTACCTGGGAAAAACTAACAGTAGGAAATAATAATTGATGACATACCAGGCACTCCAGCAGGAGGGAGGGAACAACATGGTTTAGAAAGACACATAAGCAAACACTAGGACATTTATTCTAATATATATGTTCAAGTGTTAGCTTACATGTCTTTCTAAACGAGTTTGTCGGTACCATAATCATAGTTTTTTTTTTCAGAATTTCCGGAATTTACCGACAGACTACCCTCTTCAACTGTTAATGTTATAAGTTTGATTGTTATTCGTTGTGAAGCCGTGAACTCAGGTCATACAGCGCCTGGGCAATAAGGTTTGATCCCAGGAAGGGGAAATAGCTCTAGTTCTTTGGATCAAGAGCTTCACCAGCGTCACGGTACCCTTCTTGAAAGCTAGTTTATGAGAGAGAGAGAGAGAGAGAGAGAGAGAGAGAGAGAGAGAGAGAGAGAGAGAGAGAGAGAGAGAGAGAGAGAGAGAGAGAGAGAGAGAGAGAGAGAGAGAGAACGAACGAAAGTGTAACGATTTTGTGGCGTAAATTGTAAAAATTAAATAAAGGGTAATAGTGTTTTAATCCAAGATTAATTAATGTAGGAGAGGATGAAAGTGGGATGTGAGAAGTGGGTATTAGTAAGTGTTGATGAACCTGGAAGTGTCGAGGAGTTCGAAAGGTACTCACTGGGCCCAGTCATGTATTATTGCATGATATCTTGATGGATAGGCTCATGCATTATTATTATTATTATTATTATTAATTATTACACAGGAAGCAGTAAACCTATAGCGGACATACAACTCTTGGGCCATTGGGAAACAATCAGGTTTGATCCGAAAAAGTGGAGTGTAGCTCCAGTTCTTTGGATCAAGAGCTCTTCACTTGCATCAGTACAGCAACCCTTTAAAGGTAGGCTGTGACAAGTACAGTACATGTATTGCAAGAGCAACTTGTATGTTTATTAAATGAGAACTTGAATAAGAGGAAATTAAAGTACGAAGAGGATGGTGACTAAGATGATGGATACGTCAATGCAAGTTAATTAAACAATACGATGTTTTTAGCAAGCTGTATCAGCGGGTGTTGGAACCAAGGCTGGATTAAGTAAAAAAAAAAAGTAATACCTAAAAAAAACGTTGATATAATAAAGAATTTTGAAATACCATTTAAAATATCTTTTTTTTTTAAATACCGTTTTTAAAATATCGTTTTTAAAATATCGTTTTTAAAATATCGTTTTTAAAATATCGTTTTTGAAATATCGTTTTTAAAATGCCGCTTTTAAAATGCCGCTTTTAAAATGCCGCTTTTAAAATGCCGCTTTTAAAATGCCGTGTTTAAAATTATACTAGGGAGGTAGACTGAAGAAAGAGGATATCGAAATGCAAAATAAAGGTAATTCTTCAAAAGGTAAAGGTAATTCTTCAAAGGTATATCGAAGACGTATCACCAGTTTTGTTTATGGCATCCCTGCTCGTCATCTGGTTTATTCTACACCTGGATATCTCTCGTCACTAGGTGGTTAATTTAGTGAGCAGATAGGGAGCCTGTCCTTGGTATATTTCTCGGCATTCGATCTGTCTGGTGTTCGCATTCCGGAGAATAAATACATTGGGAGTGCTTCGAGGTGGTCTCAAGTAGCTTAGACGATTTATTACATACGAGCAGAAGTGCTGATAATAGTTGGCCGTAAGAGGTAATTACCGTAATTTTGGATGTGTTCAGAATCTGCTTAAATTAGGGGGGTGGATACATGTACACACCTATTTGTATTCACTTATTTGTGGTTGCAGGGGTCGATTCACAGCTCCTGGCCCCGCCTCTTCGCTGGTCGCTACTAGATCCACTCTCTCCCTGCTCCATGAGCTTTATCGTATCTCTTGTTAAAGCTATGCATGGACCCAGAAGATCAGATATAGAAAGAGAGCGTAGGAGATGGTACAGTAGAAGAAAACGGGCCATTGAATTGCTTAAAAACGCAAATATGTTACAACAGAGAAAAGATACTTAGCCGAGAGATCACTGAATTAGAGCAAAAACTTAAGCTGTCATACCTAACAGAAGTAGAAAGGGAACGAAGGGTCATACAGGATATTGCAAGAAGCCCAAAATGTTTCCATTCTTATGCAAAATCCAAGCTAAGAACTACCTGTAGAATTGGACCAGTATTGAGAGGAGACTCGTATACTGACGATGAACAGGGAATGAGTGAAATCCTAAAAGAACAGTATGAGTCGGTGTTCAGCAACCCACTAAATGACAGTAAGGTAAAAAATACAGAAATATTTTTCACGCAAGGAGAAGGCCGTGCAGACCATCTAACTGACTTTACTACAAATTCCATAGATTTCGAAAAAGAAATGGATGACATGCCCACTAACTCAGCACCTGGACCAGATTCATGGAATGTTCTGTTTATAAAGTAGTGCAAAATACCACGAGCACGAGCCCTCAGTATTCTTTGGAGAAAGAGCTTAGATGTAGGTGAAATACCGGAGGCCTTAGAGTGCAGACATAGCTCCTTTGCATAAGGGAGGTAGTAGAGCACTAGCTAAAATTATAGACCAGTAGCCCTAACTTCTCACATCATAAAAATCTTCGAAAGAGTGATGAGACGGCAGATTACAAATTTCATGGACCGGCACAACCCGAACCAACATTGTTTTAGAGCAGGACGATCATGCCGGTCACAGCTGCTGAACCATTATGAGAGAATTACGGAGGCGTTGGAAGACGACCAAAACACAGATGTGATCTACACAGATTTTGCAAAGGCGTTTGACAAACGCGATCATGGAGTGAGCGCACATAATAAGGGCCATGGGCATTACAGGGAAGGTAGGCAGATGAATTTTCGGGTTCCTAACACACAAAACACAAAAAGTAGTAGTAAACCGAGCAAGATCCAGCATCAGCAAGGTCAAAAGCTCAGTGCACCAAGACACTGTCCTGGCACCTCTGCTGTTTCTCATCCTCAGAGCAGACATAGATAAAAACACCTGTCCCACTTTTGTATCATCATTTGCATATGACACTAAAATAAGCATGAAAGCCACTACGGTAGAGGACACTGAAAAATTACAGGAAGACAAAAGCAGGGTTTTCCAGTGGGCAGTGGAGAACAATATGACATTCAGTGGTTATAAGTTCCAGCTGCTTAGGTATGGAAAGAATGAAGAACTCAAAAGGAACACCATATACAAAACTCAAGATGGTCACCAAATAGAACGAAAGGAACACGTAAAAGACCTGGGAATAATTATGTCAGCTGACCTTTCTTTTAAAGACCATAACAAGACAAAGATCACGACAGCCAGGAAGACGGGGTGAGTATTGAGAACTTTCAAAACAAGGGAAATAATGCCGTTGGTGACACTCTTCAAATCGCTAGTGTTCCCTCATTTAGAATATTGCTGGGTGCTGACGGCCCCGTTCAAAGCAGGAGAAATATCAGAGCTGGAACAAATACAGAGATCGTTTACGACTCACATTGAGCCAGTAAAGCACCTAAATTTCTGGGAACGCCTTCAAGTCTTGAACATGTACTCACTGGAACGGAGGAGAGAGAGATACATGATAATATATACCTGGAAAGTACTCGAGAGCCTGGTCCCACATCTGCACACTGCCATAACATACTGGGGTGAGAGAGATGGGAGGAAGTGCAAAATAAACCCAGTGAGGAATAAGGGTGTGGTGGGGACAGTAAGGGAACACTGTATCAACATCCGGGGTCCCAGACTATTCAACATCTTACCATAAGATATCAGAAACACTGCTGGAACAGGTGTAGAGCCCTTTAAGAGGAAACTGGACAAGTATCTTCACCAGGTGCCAGATCAACCAGGCTGTGATGGATATGTGGGGCAGCGGGTCTCCAGCAGCAACAATCTGGTTGACCAGACGAGCTTGGCCCTAGGCTGGGCTCCGAGAGTAGTTAAACTCTCGAAACTCTTCGAAGGTATATCAAAGGCAAAGGTAACCTGCCTCCACTACATCTCTCTCGACTGTTCCACATGTGTGTGTGTGTGTGTGTGTGTGTGCGCGCGCGCGCGTGGGGGAGGCGTTGCGAGTGTGGGAGGATCAGTGTGGGGGGTTGTGTGTGGATTGTGTCTGTGGGCTGTGTGTGTTTATTAAGGGAAGGTTTTGTTGTGGAATGCATTGTGGAGCAAGGTTGTTGAAGATAGTAGGTGGATGTGTGTGTGGGTTTTGGGTGGGTTGTTGGGAGGGTGGGTTGGCGGGAGGGCGGGTTGGTCATAAGTAACTGTACTAGTAGATAGATATGGTTGTGGCAAATTGTGTGGGCATGATTGTTCTTTTCTGGAGTGTCGCTGGGCATGAGTATCGGTTAATGTCTGTGTTCCTGGCACAAGTATGGTCATCTTGACCCCCTGGTAAACTTTGATGTTGGGGATTTTATCACTGCAGGTGCGCCTGTTGACCTCGGGGAATTTTACCAGTGCCTTTTAATGTTAACCACTTTGTGTTGGTTCTTTAAACTGATGCGAGATATTTTAACCTAATGTTGGGAATATTTATTGGTTTATAATGTATGGTTATTTCTCTTTTTATTGACAAGCATTGAATACACTATTGGTCCCACCATTAAATTTTGCGACCTCTTTCCTGGTGTGCAATCGATGGCGAGGTACGGGTTCTTGCAGGAGTGTGGCTGGAGTCCCGTGTTCCTATCATCTGGGCATTTCCACTAGTATGCACTAGCATACTAGCTACTGACTGGCTCATCCACCCACGATTTACCTTTCTTGCCAACTTTTGTATGAGAATGCAAATTAGTTTGAGTCTTATATGTGCTTTTGTTGTATTGGAGGAAGATGTGACGTAAGTGAAGTGTATTTTACTAGAGTGATAAAGGGTTGAGCGTGCGGCTTCTGGCCTTCTTGCCACCGCATTATAAACATTATAAACACCCGCCTCTGCCAATACTGGCATCTTAATGAATTGTGCCCTCTGGCAAATCTTGATGCTCCTATTAATTTGTATATCCTCACATGTTGCCCATGGTTAAGAATCGCATAGTGGTCATGTGCAATGTCACTTATATAGGAGTATTTCACAGAAAACCTTGGTGTGGCTTGATATATGTGCCAGTCATTAATTCAACAATGTGTGTGTATGTGTGTGTGTGCACTGGTGGAGAGCATGAGGGACGGTGCGCAGTTCTTGGTCAGTATAGTCTTTTGCCAGTAGTGGTACAAGTAGGCTGCGTCTCACGCCACCTTGGTGTCCGTTCGAATCTCTACCACTTTTTCCCGCTCTCCACCACTACCTGTCTGACTGGCCTCACTTGCACATTAGCTGGTCCCCGGAATCCCCCACCCCCGCAGCCTTATCTCTCGTTATCACCATACTTTTACACCACTTATTCAAAAAGAAATGAACTTCGTCTCTTCTGGGAGAGAGATAATTCATTGGTATATTGTGTAATGGTAACGATCTGAAGAGTTGCCTGCCAGCAGTGGGTCGAGGCAGTGAGTGTAGCAGTGTTAACAGTGAATCATTTATTGTGGCAGGGCCGGCAGTACCAGTCACAACAGGTGCAGCAGCTGCCGAAGCAGTCACAGTGAACAGGAGCAACAGCTGCAGCAGCAGCAGAAGGAAAAGTGGTGGTGGTGGGCATAGTTGTCACGGCTAAGCACCTGGGACGCCAGTACCTGACTCGGTGGCCATCGCGCTACAAGCTTCTCTCTCCCCACCTGTTGATTCTCCACACACGGTTCCTGCTTCTCGCCACCCACCTGCGCTCTGCTCCTCAACGCACTCCTGCTCTGCCACACTACCTTTACTCATAAGTTGTGCCATCTTGTCATACAGTGGCATCGTGGTGCTGATGCTTAGCACCCCACTGGATGTATAGCTGTGTAAATTCACACTAGTTGTGTGGGGATACTGTTGATCTGGCCTGGGCCTCCGGGTTTACAGTGAAGCCATAAGTTTTTGTTTTGCTTGTATTCCTTGAAGTGTTACTTAAGCGTGTAGACACACCAGTGTTTGTCAAAATGATTATAAATTACACTTGTTATATTTAGTCCTTACAGACTGAGTTCCACTGGCGCTTCAAACTGTATGTACACATAGCATATTGTAAGAAGTTTGAGAAAAAGGATAAATGGTATACGTATTTAGTGGGATCAGCTGCATGCATGTGCTACATGCATGACACTTAGATTTCTACTCCTCATGGACTCTTGGAAGATGAATGCACTTTATACGTTAAAAATCTTGCCCAGAAGTTGTGTACGTCCGGAAGAATCGTTTTCGCCGTTGGACGAGTGTGAATCGTGAAGGTCGTGACAGTTATTTGAAGACTGGTGTATGATGGGTGTCATGCCAGTGTACAGGTGACTGGAGCCTAGGCGGGCGGTGGCTGTGGCTCAGGTGTACAGGGAAGGTGTGTGTGCTGGTGCACAAGTGTGAGAGGATGGCCACACCTCAGTCTGCTGACAGCAAGGGGGGTCAGCAGCGCGCCGTTACTCTCTACACCAGCAGCAGCAGCAGCAGCAGCAGCAGGAGGAGGGGGTTGGGTGAAGCGCCCCCTGCATGGGACCTGTGTTGTGGTTGTGTGCCAACCCGCCCCTACCCCACGTCCACCTCCACCTCATGGACCACACCATCCCCCGCCTATCACCCTCTTACCAAAGTACCACAACACCTCACAATGAGGACCTTGAAGGCTAACTCTCCCAGCTCGGACCGTCGATTCTGGCGCACTTTTAAAAGGTATTAATCGCTTGTTATTGTTGTATAATTATGTAGATAAACTTTGGATCCGTTGTACCTACCTGACATCTTCATGTACTTGGTGGTGGAAACAAATTGTTCACTGTGAAAGTGCGTTAAAAACAATATAACTTGAGTCTTATTAGGGTATATCTAGGGAATTTCCGTTATCATTCAGGGGAAAGTGGCAGTGGCGCCAAGATGGTGAGCTAATGACCTTACCTGCGCGACGCCGGGAGCTTACCTGTGTGACGCCATGGCGGTGATATCTAAAAACCACCGGTTAGATTGATGACGTAGTGACCTCTTACCTGCGTGACGTCACGGGTGGGGCCACATATAGGGCGCTGGGGGAGGGAAGTTAGGTTATCTGTGTTGGTGCTCCTCAACTTGTGTTCTGTGCCTCGTGTGATGACTTACAGGATGCCTCTTATGGTGACGTACATGATGCCTCGTGTGGTGCCTTACAAGATGCCTCGTGTGGTGACGTACAAGATGCCTCGTGTGATGACATACAGGATGCCTCGTGTGGTGACGTACATGATGCCTCGTGTGGTGACGTACAAGATGCCTCGTGTGATGACATACAGGATGCCTCGTGTGGTGACGTACATGATGCCTCGTGTGGTGACGTACAAGATGCCTCGTGTGATGACATACAGGATGCCTCGTGTGGTGACGTACAAGATGCCTCGTGTGATGACATACAGGATGCCTCGTGTGGTGACGTACATGATGCCTCGTGTGGTGACGTACAAGATGCCTCGTGTGATGACATACAGGATGCCTCGTGTGGTGACGTACAAGATGCCTCGCATGGTGACGTACAGGATGCCTCGTGTGGTGACGTACAAGAGGCCTCGTGTGATGACTTACAGGATGCCTCGTGTGGTGATGTACAAGATGCCTCGTGTGGTGCCTTACAAGATGCCTCGTGTGGTGACGTACAAGATGCCTCGTGTGATGACATACAGGATGCCTCGTGTGGTGACGTACAAGAGGCCTCGTGTGGTGACGTACAAGATGCCTCGTGTGATGACATACAGGATGTCTCGTGTGGTGACGTACAAGAGGCCTCGTGTGGTGACGTACAAGATGCCTCGTGTGATGACATACAGGATGCCTCGTGTGGTGACGTACAAGAGGCCTCGTGTGGTGACGTACAAGATGCCCCGTGTGATGACATACAGGATGCCTCGTGTGGTGACGTACAAGATGCTTCGCATGGTGACGTACAGGATGCCTCGTGTGGTGACGTACAAGGGGCCTCGTGTGGTGACGTACAGGATGCCTCGTGTGGTGACGTACAGGATGCCTCGTGTGGTGACGTACAGGATGACTCGTGTGATGATCCAAAAGATACCTCACAAGATGACTCACAATGGCCCACACGATGTAACGTCATTAGCTCAGGTTTGAGAGGTTCTGCAACTCAGTATTGTCACACTAATTATTCCTGGCTACACTTGCACGTCTATCATCTTCAAGTATAGTCACCATCACTGATATTGCACAACATGTGGGTCACTCTGCCTTAGGGTTGCTCCTACCACCCGCATATTACCTTATAAATGAGTGTTGGACTTGGGCGGAACCCAAACGGGTTAGGGTGGGTTTGGTTGGGTTACATTAGGTTAGGATGCCTCTTCAAAATTCGATTTTTTACGTTCATTCTTTGTTAAAATGTAAAAAGCATTTTTATAACAATTTATTATGGGGAACAGTTTTTTTAGTACAGGATTCGATATAACCTTTCTTTAACAAAGCCGTTTCAATAAATTAGTTGCCATAAATTAGCCGCAGCTGAGCTAATTAGGTACATAGATTTGTGTTATCGAGAAAAATCCCATATCTTTGGTCACCATTTTTTTAACGTCAGTATTGTTGACTCTCCTGGCTAAACATGTGGGACACTTTACATTAGGGTTACTGCCACCAACCACATATTACCTCATAAATGTCGATACATCTGTACACAGTAAACCCTCCCATAATATGAAGGAATATATTTTTTTTTTGGGGGGGAAAATTGGCCCATTATAAAAATTATTTTGTGTGACAAAGAATAAATATGGTTATGTTCCAGAGATCTCCAAATTTACCAGACTTTAAAATAGTTTACTAGGTACAAATTAATAGTGCTCCCTCACTTAAAATATTGCTCAGTGTTGACGGCCCCGTTCAAAGCAGGAGAAATATCGGAGCTGGAACAAAAGCAGAGATAGTTTACGGCTCGCATTGAGCCTGTAAAGCACCTAAATTACTGGGAACGCCTTCAAGTCTTGAACATGTATTCACTGGAGCGGAGGAGAGAGAGATACATGATAATATATACCTGGAAAATACTCGAGGGCCTGGTCCCACATCTGCACACTGCCATAACATACTGGAATGAGAGATATGGGAGGAAGTGCAAAATAAACCCAGTGAGGAACAGGGGTGCGGTGGGCATAATGAGGGAACACTGTATCAACATCCGGAGTCCCAGACATCTTACCAGAAGATATCAGAAACACGGCTGGAACAAGTGTAGAAGCCTTCAAGAGGAAACTGGACAAGTATCTTCACCAGGTGCCAGATCAACCAGGCTGTGATGGATATGTGGGGCAGCGGGCCTCCAGCAGCAACAGCCTGGTTGACCAGGCAAGCACCAGACGAGCCTGGCCCATGGCCGGGCTCAGGGAGTAGATTAACTCTCGAAACTCTTCAAAAGTATATCAAAGTTGTTTATTGACGTGGAAGTGTATGGAGAAGGTTACACGTGGCAGAACTTTGTTGAGGTGGCTAACTGTGGTTCTTGTGTTGGTGGATGCTAGAGTTGTTAGCAATTGATAATTATACTGGAGTACTCTAGTATTCTGTAATGTATTTCTGGTCTGTATTTGCGGTGCTGTTTACAAAGTAATAAGGCAACAATGTATGCTCCAAAATTCTTTTCAGACTTGTGCTTCTAGACTTAACACGATCATTTGCGGTGAATTTTTTTGCACCTTAACCAGTAACATGGAACTGCTGATATAACTGTTGTCTTGTTAAGTTATTCCTCATCCTCTTCTTTTACCTACTTGTATCTTAACTGGGAATTTAACTCTTTCAGCATTTCTTCTGCAATTGAGTCTTCCTCATTCTCTTCTAGCAGTTAGTTCATTTACATCTTGTTCATGTTTATGGTCAAATCCTTCATGTCTCTCAGTTGTGATGAATGGTTTTGAAAACTGACAAGTTGATGAATTGAGACACTTATGTAACATATGGAAATCTTTATTGAAGAATCGTTTCGCCACACAGTGGCTTCATCAATCTTATGCAAAACAGGAAGGTATAAGGAGAGGAGGAGTTTGAAGTAATCAGTCCCTCAGCCTAGACGTGGCTTATATACTGTAGTCAGGTGAGGCAAAGCAGGAGGAGGCGGGGTCATAGTGGAACCATCAACTTGTCGGTTTTCAAAACCATTCTTCACATATGTCAGATGCTGCATTATCATGGGATCTTGATACAAAGAATTCTTCAAAACTTGTCCAATCTTTGGACGAAGACCTACTTACACTAGTGGATGGTACCACTATGACCCCGCCTCCTCCTGCTTCGCCTCACCTCACTACAGTATAGAAGCCACTACTACGGCCCTGTGCTGTACTTTCTACAAGGTTGATGGACTGAACACATCGACTCCAGGCTGAGGGACTGATTACCTCAAACTACTCTTCTCCTTATACTTACCTGCTTTGTATAAGACTGATGAAGCCACTGTGTTGCGAAACGTTTCTTCAATAAAGATTCCCATACGTTGCATAAGTGTCTCAATTTCTTCAACATGTCTTTGTCTTTGTCAGGGCCATAATTTCCTGGATCTGTATAACATCCGAATAATTATTCACCACCCAAGGCCATAAGTGACCCCAGCTTGCGTGTACTATTGACTGGAACACTTAGTTTCTTCGCAACTTTACGTGCATCTGCAGTGTTAGATTTATTGCTGTGATGAGTTCCTAAATTGCTTATCGTTTGTAATGGCGCTTAAATGTCTTAGGAGCTCCTAAATTCAGT
Organism: Cherax quadricarinatus; assembly: GCF_038502225.1. Lineage (NCBI taxonomy): Eukaryota > Metazoa > Arthropoda > Malacostraca > Decapoda > Parastacidae > Cherax > Cherax quadricarinatus. The sequence continues at coordinate 3,412,539 of NC_091299.1, forward strand.
GACTGTATCGAAGAGGTCATATTGAATGGTAAAAAGACGACTTAACCATTTGGGTTCACTGACCGCAAGATTTGAGGAGACCCTTGAATACAAGATTCCTTATGACCAGGAATGAAGTATTTCTCGAGGCAGTCAATAAATAGGGCTCAACCATCCCTGTTACTTTGTTAGACCGCTAAACATCAGGCAAGTGTGTTTTGCCTTAACTATTTAAAGCACAGGGATTCTCTACGTGATAAATTAGCATAGGCTTGCATTGGAAATTACGTTGCATTTGCACAGAGAAGCTAGGTTAAGAGATCTTTAGCTGCCTTCAAACCGTCTGCACTTCGTTTCTTACATTCTAATGTATGGTCTTGACGTATACGCTTCCAATATTGCCTTGTCTCGTCAGCATTGAACACTTGGTAGTGATTGTAACCGTTCGCAGAAATAATTTGCTCATAGTCAGCAGGGTAATTTCCCGTGATAATATAACAGCTGACACACATTCACCAGTAAATCTTGCATTATGAAGTTGATTACTTATTTAAGGCTTTCAAACCACCCAGCACCAAACATACTGTTTTGAAGGCTGCCTACTGGAGTCTACCCTCCCTGTAAATAACAAAAAGGGACAATACCGTGACTGGTCCAAGTCGGACCTACAATGTGTTCAGAGGAGTCAACGCCCTCGCTTCCCAGTCTCAAACCAGGTTTCCCGATGGATGGCTTAATCAGCCAAGGTGTTGGTGCTTACTGTACGAAGTCCAACGTAAGCACCATAGCCTGGCTGATCAGGGGCTGACTTGAAAGATATGTTCAGTTCTTTCTTGAACACAGCCAGAGGTTTGTTGGTACTTTCCCTTATGTTTGAATGGAAGACATCGAAAAGTTTTGGTCCCTTCACACTTGGTGTTTTCTTAGTGTGCTCCTTGTACCCTCGCCTCTTACTTTCATGGAAAATGTATTTAAGTTTTAAGGGGTATACAGATAGAGGGATTTCAAATGTTCCCAGTAATATAGGTGCTTGAATGAAACTATGCGGGCAGCGAAGATTCTCTGCATATTCTCCAGGTCTGCAATTTTCGCCTGCCTTGTACAGAGCTGTTAGAACACAGCATCGCTTTGTTTTGAAGGTTCTAGTTATCCAGCCTATCATGCGGTTATGATAGTGACACCGTTGTTATCCCTGAAGGTGAGATTCTCCGACATGATCACTCCAAGGTCTCCTGCATTAGTTATACGTTTTGTTGGTTGATTCGAGTTTATTTTATACTCCGTTCCAGGCTTTGTTTCTTCGATCTTTCCATAACAGAATAGCAGAAACCTGTCATTATTGAACATCACATTGTTGTCTGTAGCCCACTGGAAGACTTTGTTTAAATCAACTTGGAGGTTTGCTGTGTCCTCAATGGATCCGTCAGTCTCACACCACACAGGTTTGTAGTACGATAGGGCTTATTGCTCAAATAATAAGGCACAAAGCGACGTCTCTCTCCCTATATTCGTTTCAGTCTATACATTCAGTGACATTTCTGTCTTATTCAGCTGTACCGAAATCGACGTTTCTTTCATCACGCCACACTTTTGCACTGCTCACTGCACAAGCTTTTATTTTCGTCTCATTTTCTCTAATTGTACGGATTGTGGATTCAGTGTGGGGAGTTTCCATTATACGTGTACAGAGTTTCCATTACACGTGCACCACCCGTAATATACCATACCACGGGCGGGGTTAGAACCCCGCCCGTGGTATGGTTTGTTTGCAATCGTGTCATTACGATTTCGTGAGTCACCCGTAACATATCTAACATCTTCACTCTCTTCACTACCGTCAGGGCTTCACGCTTATTCTTTTTGGTATCTCTGGCATCACTAATATTCCTCATGGGTGCCATGATTAACAGCGATAAAATGGGAGGAGGGGCGAAAAGAAGCAGAATTGCTTGAATGCTTGAGTGAGTGGGAAGAAATATCCACTGCGCGCAATTTGATGTTTCCACTTTTATCGAGCATACTATGAAGGCTTTTTGAAGCTCTATGTAAAACCAAAAAAGAAGGTAATGTCAGCAAAATTTTTTAATAGTTGTGATATCCATGTTGTGTAGCTCCTGCTTTTCCATAAAGAGGTGACACCTTAGCACCCATTCAAAGACTTTTAACGTGAGTGATGTATGTGACGCCCATTTTTTTCTAAGTCGGTATTGTTTGTACTAATATCGGATATCTGCAGAATGGCGAGAGGGATCGAAAGAACTGTTTGAGTCTTCAACTCTCATTACGTTGATTGACGTACTGAACATTGATTCATATTGTTGTTTCAAGATATTCATTTTTATCGTTATTTCTTCGTTAACCTTTTCAGTAGAGGGCCACTAGTGAGAGTTTATTATGGTTTTGTATATGTTAATTTTATCTAAATTGCTTTTTTGTGGGGAATGAATATTTTAACGTGTCCTCTGTACCGATCACTTCTCGATGTAGGCTTTCTTTTCTTTGTTAAAATTTGCGTTTTTTGAAGAGTTCAGCAACACCCCTCCCCCCCTTTTTTAGGCTTTTTTGGTAGGACATATTAAAATGGCCTTTAACGCTTCTGTATTCAGGTGTTCCATGCACAGGTTTGGGTTAATTTACATGAAACTAAGTCATTCCGTAGAGTTAAAGTTTTATGTGCGAGACTTGGGAGTGACGAAGTCAGAGGAACGCACAGAGAACCACAAATAATGTTGCCATCGCTACCGCAGGGAGAAGGATAATCTGGATAACTAAAACATTCAAAACGAGGTGCTGAGTCAATGATGATACTCTTCAAGTCACTTGTTCTCTCCAGACTTGAATACTACCGTATACTAATGTTCTCTTTCAAGACAAGAGAGAGTGCCGAGCTATAAGACGTAGATGGACCCTTCACTGTCTGTGTAGATTCAATCAAACATCTGAACTTCTGGAAAGGCTTTAAGTCCTTAGAACTGTGCTCCTTGGAATGTACATGAGTAAAGTACATTTTAATTTATAACTGGAATATCTTTGAGGGGCTGGTCTCAAACCTGCACGATAAAATCACTACAACTGAAAGCAAGAGACTTGGCAGAGTGTAAAATAACTATAGAAAAAGCAGGGGCGCGAAGAGTACACTGAAAACTTAATAAGTGTCAGAGGTCCTCGACTTTTCAACGCCCTGGCTATCTTAAAGAGGTAACATTAAAAATTCTTCTGGTCAGTTCCTGATCAGCCGGTAGTGGTGCGTATGTTGACCGAGTGCGGCCAGCACCATCAGTTTAGTTGATCAGGTCAGTAAGCAGAAAGTCTAGTGTGAGACCGGGTCGCAAAGACGATCATTCCTGGAAGCGTCATAAAGTAAGCATAAGGTAATGAGCTTGTTTAACACTTTTGACATTATATGATATACAAATATTCGCAATAACACTTGAGCAAATCAAATCTAAATAAAAAATATATGATCCATTTAAACCAACAAGCACAAAGCAAAATTTATTACTCTGGCACTAAATTCAAATAACCTTTGTTAAGAGATTACTAACAATTCTCCGAGGTCCCTGCGGCTACTACGGTACCGTAATTAATAAAAAAAATGACTGTCGAGAAGACCGAAGTCATGAGCAGTTAGTGTTCACCACCGTCAGCAGGACACCACAGAGGTAGAAGGGAGAGAGGACAGGAGGACCTGTAAGCAAGTTTATCTAATGACGCTTCCGGGGGTCATTGCGCCCCACCCTTTGGTTTTAAACCAGACCTCTTGGCTGCTGACCTGATAAACTACGCTGTCTGTGCTGGCCGCTTGTTAAATCCTACTTCCTTCCCCTATTACGTTTGAGGTGATGGTGCTGTCCCAGGCACCAGAACACACAAACATCTTGGAATATAAAGTAAGACTCACTGAAGAGAAATATAAGAGTGAGACTGGTTGGAAAAAGACTGGTGCTATAAAATTGGGTAGTATGATTTGTCTGGCTTGCGATATTGTGGTTTCTGGGGATGGCAGTTCGGTGGAATGTGCTTGAATTATTAGTTAATCTTGATCATAACAAATCTGTGGTGCTGTGAGCTAAGGGAAGCAGCATAGATGGTAGAGGAGTAGTGATAAATAGCAGCAAGAGACAGAGAAGGGGATTTGTCAGTATTTATTACACAAACAGTCGTAACTCCAGAAATAAGATAGATGAATTAACATCAGTTGCACGCACGGACAACGATGTTGTGCAATAACTGCAATATTTACTTAGAGTCGGGACGTACCTACCGACTGCCACATTCACGGTTTGAAGTTGTTCCGCATGCATAAAAATAACGGGAAGGGATACCTGGCCTTGATCCACCAGGAGGCCTCGTGGATCAAGCCCTGATCAACATGTCTATTACTGCTTGCCGCACGCAATCTAACGTATGAACCATAGCCCGGCCTGTCAGAAACTGATTTGAAGACCTTGTCAGATTTAATTTTTAAGAACATGTCAGATTTCATCTTGAAGACAGCCAGAGTTTAGTTGGTAATTCCTCCATATAACAAGTGTCTTGTTATATAGAGTAATGTCATATAACAAGTGTCTTGTTATATAGAGTAATGTCATATAACAAGTGTCTTGTTATATAGAGTAATGTCAACGTTCAGGTTTGAGACCAGTCCCTTACAAAAATTTCCAGGTTAAATTATGTTCTTTTTCTATTACATTTCAATAATTACAGTTGAAGAGACTTCTTGTGTTCCCAGTAGTTCAGATTTCCTATTGAATGTATAAAGGCATTGAAAATTTTCTCTGTTTTCTAGCTCTGAAATCTCGCTTTAAAGTCTTGAACATGTACTCACTGGAGCGGAGGAGAAAGAGAAACATCATCATATATACCTGGAAAGTACTCGAGGGCCTGGTCCTACATCTGCACACTGCCATAACAACATACTGGAATGAGAGATATGGGAGGAAGTGCAAAATAAATCCAGTGAGGAGCAAGGGTGCGGAGGGCACAATAAGGGAACACTGTATCAACATTCGTGGCCCAGTCTATTCCTTATCTTACCAGAAGATATTAGAAACAAGGCTGGAACAAATGTAGAAGCCTTCAAGAGGAAACAGGGCAAGTATCTTCTTCAAGTGCCGGATCAACTAGGCTGTGACGGATATGTGGGGCGCGGGCCTCCAGCAGCAACAGCCTGGTTGACTAGGCAACCACCAGACGACCCTGGTCCATTGCCGAGCTCCGAGAATAATGAGATTCTCGAAACTCATCAAAGGTATGTCAAAGGTATAACGCCTGCCTTGAAGGAAGACTGTTAGTAAACAACAGTATTCCAGCCTGGAGAGAAAAAGTGACTTGAGGAATATCGTCACTGGCTCAGCATCTCTTGTCTTGAAAGTTCTAGTTATCTAAGGTATCCCTTGCTCCAGTAATAGCAATATTTTGTGATCCTTGAAAGTGAGATCCTGACATCGCTCCAGAGTCTCGCACCTAGAACTTTCTCTCCATTCTGAATGGTTTGAGTTCGTCCTTTACTTCTTTCAGTGTTGATTTCCTCCCTTCCACAGCAGAGCAACAGAAACTTGTCCTCATTTATCATCATGTTTTTGTCTGAGGCCCACTGGAAGACTTGATTTATGTCCTCTAAAAGATTCGTTATATCTCATGCCACTCTCCTAGAGATTGTGGTGTCATCAACATGTTACGGTGCTATAATTTATGTCCTTGCCGATGTTGGATACAAGAATGAGAAACAAGTGGGGCGAGTACTGTGCCTTGAGAAAAAATTGGTTTTCACTGAAAGCCTCTTGACTTCACTGTTTACTACTGTTCTCTGGGTTTTATTTGTTAAGAAATTAAATATCCATCTGCCCACTTTACCAGTTATTCTTGTGTACGCAGTTTGTGCAGTATTGCACCATGGTCACACTTGTCGAAAGCTTTTGCAAGACTAGTGTATAATACATCATTGAGCTTTTCCAGTGCATCCATTCTTAACCTTTTGCTGTGTTGAATTGTCTGAACATGTTATATTTTTAAGCAAGATAAGCAAGGGAGTGGTACTTATACTTGAATTTCTGTGGATTGTTACATAGGCCTACTGAGCATAAATACAATCTGGTTGACCAAACAGCCAATAGGGAAGCTTAGCCTCAGGCCGGGCTGGGACGGCAGAAACCTCGAAATCGGTCACAGGTATACACGAGACCACCACCACATGTTGGCTCACTATTTGTTCACACAACATTGTTGCTCACTTCTTCTTAAGGGAAAGTTTGTGGTCAGCCTGAGCAGCCTTGTACGATGCTTGCCCTTAAAAGCGGTGTGGTCCACTGGTCTTGCAGGATGTGTGTGGTCCACTGGTCTTGCAGGGTGTGTGTGGTCCACTGGTCTTGCAGGGTGTGTGTGGTCCACTGGTCTTGCAGGGTGTGTGTGGTCCACTGGTCTTGCAGGGTGTGTGTGGTCCACTGGTCTTGCAGGATGTGTGTGGTCCACTGGTCTTGCAGGGTGTGTGTGGTCCACTGGTCTTGCAGGGTGTGTGTGGTCCACTGGTCTTGCAGGGTGTGTGTGGTCCACTGGTCTTGCAGGGTGTGTGTGGTCCACTGATCTTGCAGGGTGTGTGTGGTTCACGGGTCTTGCAAGGTATGTGTGGTTCACTGGTCTTGCAAGGTATGTGTGGTTCACTGGTCTTGCAAGGCATGTGTGGTTCACTGGTCTTGCAAGGTATGTGTGGTTCACTGGTCTTGCAAGGTATGTGTGGTTCACTGGTCTTGCAAGGTATGTGTGGTTCGCTGGTCTTGCAGGGCATGTGTGGTTCACTGGTCTTGCAGGGTGTGTGTGGTTCACTGGTCTTGCAGGGTGTGTGTGGTTCACTGGTCTTTCAGGGTGTGTGTGGTTCACTGGTCTTGCAGGGTGTGTGGAGTTCACTGGTCTTGCAGGGTGTGTGGTTCACCGGTCTTTCAGGGTGTGTGTGGTTCACTGGTCTTGCAGGGTGTGTGTGGTCCACCGGTCTTGCAGGGTGTGTGGTTCACTGGTCTTGCAGGATGTGTGTGTGGTCCACTGGTCTTGCAGTGTGTGTGTGGTCCACTGGTCTTGCAGGGTGTGTGGTTCACTGGTCTTGCAGGGTGTGTGTGGTTCACTGGTCTTGCAGGGTGTGTGGTCCACTGGTCTTGCAAGGTATGTGTGGTTCACTGGTCTTGCAAGGTATGTGTGGTTCACTGGTCTTGCAAGGTATGTGTGGTTCACTGGTTTTGCAGGGGGTGTGTGGTTCACTGGTTGTGCAAGGTATTTGTGGTTCACTGGTTTTGCAGGGTGTGTGTTGTTCACGGGTCTTGCAGGGTATGTGTGGTTCACGGGTCTTGCAAGGTATGTGTGGTTCACTGGTCTTGCAAGGTATGTGTGGTTCACTGGTTTTGCAGGGGGTGTGTGGTTCACTGGTTGTGCAAGGTATTTGTGGTTCACTGGTTTTGCAGGGTGTGTGTGGTTCACGGGTCTTGCAGGGTATGTGTGGTTCACGGGTCTTGCAAGGTATGTGTGGTTCACTGGTCTTGCAAGGTATGTGTGGTTCACTGGTCTTGCAAGGCATGTGTGGTTCACTGGTCTTGCAAGGTATGTGTGGTTCACTGGTCTTGCAAGGTATGTGTGGTTCGCTGGTCTTGCAAGGTATGTGTGGTTCGCTGGTCTTGCAGGACATGTGTGGTTCGCTGGTCTTGCAGGGCATGTGTGGTTCACTGGTCTTTCAGGCTGTGTGTGGTTCACTGGTCTTGCAGGGTGTGTGTGGTTCACTGGTCTTTCAGGGTGTGTGTGGTTCACTGGTCTTGCAGGGTGTGTGGAGTTCACTGGTCTTGCAGGGTGTGTGGTTCACCGGTCTTTCAGGGTGTGTGTGGTTCACTGGTCTTGCAGGGTGTGTGGGGTTCACTGGTCTTGCAGGGTGTGTGTGGTTCACTGGTCTTGCAGGGTGTGTGTGGTTCACTGGTCTTGCAGGGTATGTGTGGTTCACTGGTCTTTCAGGATGTGTGTGGTTCACTGGTCTTGCAGGGTGTGTGGGGTTCACTGGTCTTGCAGGGTGTGTGTGGTTCACTGGTCTTGCAGGGTGTGTGTGGTTCACTGGTCTTGCAGGGTATGTGTGGTTCACTGGTCTTTCAGGATGTGTGTAGTTCACTGGTCTTGCAGGGTGTGTGGGGTTCACTGGTCTTGCAGGGTGTGTGGGGTTCACTGGTCTTGCAAGGTGTGTGTGGTTCACTGGTCTTGCAGGGTGTGTGTAGTTCACTGGTCTTGCAGGGTGTGTGTGGTCCACTGGTCTTGCAGGGTGTGTGTGGTTCACTGGTCTTGCAGGGTGTGTGGGGTCCACTGGTCTTGCAGGGTGTGTGTGGTTCACTGGTCTTGCAGGGTGTGTGTGGTTCACTGGTCTTGCAGGGTGTGTGTGGTTCACTGGTCTTGCAGGGTGTGTGTGGTTCACTGGTCTTGCAGGGTGTGTGTAGTTCACTGGTCTTGCAGGGTGTGTGTGGTTCACTGGTCTTGCAGGGTGTGTGTGGTTCACTGGTCTTGCAGGGTGTGTGTGGTCCACTGGTCTTGCAGGGTGTGTGTGGTTCACTGGTCTTGCAGGGTGTGTGTAGTTCACTGGTCTTGCAGGGTGTGTGTGGTTCACTGGTTTTGCAGGGTGTGTGTGGTCCACTGATCTTTCAGGGTGTGTGGGCTTGGAGAGTGGTGACAACATCAGTTGACAGTGTTAATGTCTGTGGAGGAGAAAGTCAAGACCGGGAGATTGTTGTCCTTAAGGTCAGCTGATCGTCTGGCTTCATTGTTTATTCAAATAAAGACTGAGGTGCAATCCCGAGATTGTTATTGATTTTCGTGTTGCAAGTAGCACTGCAAGTCACTTGCTAAATGTTTTGGCCAACACCCTGGCTAGATGAGTGCAACATTTGAGCCTGAAGTCATCTGTGTGGGGATGTGGCACAAGGGAGTCCTCGTAAAAGGTCAGGTATAAATAACCCTGGATAATAAGGTTGGGGGTGAGAGAAGCAGACATGGCAGTTCTCACCTTCCTGCTCTTCTCTCTTTCCCATCCATTCTCCCATCACCTGTGACAGTCTTACCTGTATGACAGTTTCCTGCAGTGCATGGTAGCCTCCATGACTGACTGTTCTCTGCCACTTTCACAACACAAGTCATGAGGATATGTTGCTCCTTCCTGCCTGTCTCTCTCACAACACAAGTCACCCTGGAAAAACTCCAGAACGTACAAGAAGATACGACGCATTCATAAATGTTCGAATTATAAACATGTATAAAAAATGCTATATCCACAAGAGGCTAAAAATATCTAACCAAGACACGGTTCCCGTCAATGGGTTTAAGTTAGATAAATTTAGATATAGGAAACATCGGTTTGGTGGTAGAGTTGTTGACAGGTGGAACAAACTGCTAAACAGTGTGAATGAAACGTGTACTTTGGATGGCTTTAAAAATAAGTTAGACATTACTGTATATAATCTTATGAGTGAAAATGGTTAGGTTATTAATAGTATTAGGAAGTAGGCTTACTGTAGTGCTTCTCTGTAATTTACGAGCCATCAGACCATCAGTCATCACACTAATATAAAAGCATACGAAAGGAGGAACACTGCAACAGGTCTACTGGCCCATACTAGGCAAGTCTTTCTCAAACCCAAACCTACTAACAAAAATATTTACCCAACCCATTTTCATTATTTTGATAGCCCTATTAACTTGTGTGCCAGTCCCACTCAAGTCCAACCCTTCTCGGATCGAACCTCCATCACTGCTTGCGCTAAGTGACCCAAATGGGTTTTGCATATAGTAAAATACAACAGTGTGGAACGTGGCTAATTCATATACTCTTGGGGAATATTAGGTAAAAAAATATGGCCAGTAGGGATGTTACCAGACTAAGACGGCCGTTTATTTCTTATAGGCTAGTGTGTTTGAAATATAAACCCGCAGCATACGTCTGGTAGCGCGCAACATGGTAGTTCCCTCAGTGGTTGGTTTCCCTACGTGCACTGCTAAGTTGGAGGACGGGATATCAACCACTGCCGCTGGAACATAATGGAGTCAGATTCTACTAAATCCATCATACCTGGAGGAGGTTTCGGCGGTCAACGCCCCTGCGGCCCGGTCTGTGACCAGATCGGTGAAAATGTATGGTGTTCACACTTCCTCAACCACCTGGCTGTGTGTACTCACCTAATTCACCTAATTGGGGTTGCAGGGGTCTAGTCATAGCTCCTGGCTCCGCCGCTTCACTGGTTGCTATAAGGTCGACACACTCCCTGCTCCATGAGCTTTGTCATACCTCTTCTTAAATCTGTATGGATCCTGCCTCCGCTACATTAATCTCCACATTGTTCCACTTCTTGACAACTCTATGGCTGAAAAAATGCTTCCTAACATCCCTCCCTATTACTCATCTGAGTTTTCAACTTCCAGTTGTGACCCCATGTTGCTGTGCCACATCTGAAACATTCTGTTCCTTTCCACCTTGTCAATTCTCAGTATTTTATGTATTATCATGGTGTCCCTATCCCTCCTGTCTTCAGTGCTGTCAGGTTAAATTCTCTTAACCTCTTCTCGTAGGGCAAACCCCCTCAGCTCCAGGACTAGTCTTGTTGCAAACCTTTTCACTTTCTCTAATTTCTTGACGTGTTTGACCAGGTGTGGCTTCCATACTGGTGCTGCATACTCCAATATGGGCCTGACGTACACGGTGTAGTGTCTTGAATAACTCCTTACATGTCGAAACACTATTCTCAGGTTTGCCAGGCGCCAGTATGCTGCAGCAGTTATTTGGTTGATGTGCGCCTCAGATGTGCTCAGTATGATGCTTACCCCAAGATCCTTTTCCCCGAGTGAGTTTTGCAGCCTCTGACCTCTTAGGCTGTTCTCCGTCTGCGGTCTCTTTTTGTCCTCCCCAGTCTTCATAAGTTTGCACTTGCTGGTGTTAAACTCCAGGAACCATTTGTCGGACCAGGCTTGCAGCCTGTGCAGATCTTCTTGTAGGTTACCTGATCCTCGTTCGCTTGTATTCTCCTCATTAGTTTTACATTGTCTGCATACAGGGGCATCTCTGACTCTATCCCTACCGTCGTATCATTCACATATACAAGAAACAGCATCGGACCTAGGACAGACAGTTGTGGAACCCCATTTGACATATGCACCCACTCTGACACCTCGTCTCGGACCGACACACACAGTTTCCTTCCTGTTAGGTATTCCCTCATCCACTGTAGTACTTTTATCCCTATTCCTGCCTGCTCCTCTAGTTTTTCAACCAGTCTCTTGAGTGGTATTGTGTCGAAAGCCTTCTTATAGTCCAAGAAGATGCAGTCTGCTCATCCCTCTCTCTCCTGTCTTACTTCCTCCTTGTCATAGAACTCCAATGGGTCTGTGATGCAGGATTTCCCTTCTCTGAAGTCGTGCCCTGTCAGCAACATTGGTCTGTAATTTAATGAAGCCTGTCTCCTTTCTTAAAATTCGGGACCACATTTGCTGTCTTCCACACCTCAGGCAGTTGCCCTGTTTCGATAGATTTATTGAAGATTGTTGTTTGTGGCACACAGTGCATCTTCTCCCTCTCTCAAAACCCAAGAAGAGAGATTATCTGGGCCCACTGTCTTCGAGGTATCTAGTTCCCCAAGCTGTGTGTGTGTGTATGTGTGTGTGTGTGTGTGTGTGTGTGTGTGTGTGTGTGTGTGTGTGTGTGTGCGTGTGTGTGTGCGTGTGTGTGTGCGTGTGTGTGTGTGTGTGTGTGTGTGTGTGTGTACTCACCTAGTTGTACTCACCTAGTTGAGGTTGCGGGGGCTACTAGGTCCTCTCTCTGCTCCCTGAGCTCGAGCTCCTGAGCTCCTGGCCCCGCCTCTTCACTGATCGCTACTAGGTCACTCTCCCTGAGCCGTGAGCTTTATCGTACCTCTGCTTAAAGCTATGTATGGATCCTGCCTCCACTACATCGCTTCCCAAACTATTCCACTTACTGACTACTCTGTGGCTGAAGAAATACTTCCTAACATCCCTGTGATTCATCTGTGTCTTTAGCTTCCAACTGTGTCCCCTTGTTACTGTGTCCAATCTCTGGAACATCCTGTTTTTGTCCACCTTGTCAATTCCTCTCAGTATTTTGTATGTCGTTATCATGTCCCCCCTATCTCTCCTGTCCTCCAGTGTCGTCAGGTTGATTTCCCTTAACCTCTCCTCGTAGGACATACCTCTTAGCTCTGGGACTAGTCTTGTTGCAAACCTTTGCACTTTCTCTAGTTTCTTTACGTGCTTGGCTAGGTGTGGGTTCCAAACTGGTGCCGCATACTCCAATATGGGCCTAACGTATACGGTGTACAGGGTCCTGAACGATTCCTTATTAAGATGTCGGAATGCTGTTCTGAGGTTTGCTAGGCGCCCATATGCTGCAGCAGTTATTTGGTTGATGTGCGCTTCAGGAGATGTGCCTGGTGTTATACTCACCCCAAGATCTTTTTCCTTGAGTGAGGTTTGTAGTCTCTGACCCCCTAGACTGTACTCCGTTTGCGGCCTTCTTTGCCCTTCCCCAATCTTCATGACTTTGCACTTGGTGGGATTGAACTCCAGGAGCCAATTGCTGGACCAGTTCTGCAGCCTGTCCATATCCCTTTGTAGTTCTGCCTGGTCTTCGATCGAGTGTATTCTTCTCATCAACTTCACGTCATCTGCAAACAGGGACACCTCAGAGTCTATTCCTTCCGTCATGTCGTTCACAAATACCAGAAACAGCACTGGTCCTAGGACTGACCCCTGCGGGACCCCGCTGGTCACAGGTGCCCACTCTGACACCTCGCCACGTACCATGACTCGCTGCTGTCTTCCTGACAAGTATTCCCTGATCCATTGTAGTGCCTTCCCTGTTATCCCTGCTTGGTCCTCCAGTTTTTGCACCAATCTCTTGTGTGGAACTGTGTCAAACGCCTTCTTGCAGTCCAAGAAAATGCAATCCACCCACCCCTCTCTCTCTTGTCTTACTGCTGTCACCATGTCATAGAACTCCAGTAGGTTTGTGACACAGGATTTCCCGTCCCTGAAACCATGCTGGCTGCTGTTGATGAGATCATTCCTTTCTAGGTGTTCCACCACTCTTCTCCTGATAATCTTCTCCATGATTTTGCATACTATACATGTCAGTGACACTGGTCTGTAGTTTAATGCTTCATGTCTGTCTCCTTTTTTAAAGATTGGGACTACATTTGCTGTCTTCCATGCCTCAGGCAATCTCCCTGTTTCGATAGATGTATTGAATATTGTTGTTAGGGGTACACATAGCGCCTCTGCTCCCTCTCTCAATACCCATGGGGAGATGTTATCTGGCCCCATTGCCTTTGAGGTATCTAGCTCACTCAGAAGCCTCTTCACTTCTTCCTCGGTTGTGTGCACTGTGTCCAGCACTTGGTGGTGTGCCCCACCTCTCCGTCTTTCTGGAGTCCCTTCTGTCTCCTCTGTGAACACTTCTTTGAATCTCTTGTTGAGTTCTTCACATACTTCCCGGTCATTTCCTGTTGTCTCTCCTCCTTCCTTCCTTAGCCTGATTACCTGGTCCTTGACTGTTGTTTTCCTCCTGATGTGGCTGTACAACAGTTTCGGGTCAGATTTGGCTTTCGCTGCTATGTCATTTTCATATTGTCTTTGGGCCTCCCTTCTTATCTGTGCATATTCATTTCTGGCTCTACGACTGTTCTCCTTATTCTCCTGGGTCCTTTGCCTTCTATATTTCTTCCATTCCCTAGCACACTTGGTTTTTGCCTCCCTGCACCTTTGGGTAAACCATGGGCTCATCCTGGCTTTTTTCATTACTCCTGTTACCCTTGGGTACAAACCTCTCCTCAGCCTCCTTGCATTTTATTGCTACATATTCCATCATCTCATTAACTGGTTTCCCTGCCAGTTCTCTGTCCCACTGAACCCCGTTCAGGTAGTTCCTCATTCCTGTGTAGTCCCCTTTCTTGTAGTTTGGCTTCATTCGTCCTGGCCTTCCTGCTTCTCCCTCCACTTGTAGCTCTACTGTGTATTCGAAGCTTACAACCACATGGTCACTGGCCCCAAGGGGTCTTTCATATGTGATGTCCTCGATATCTGCACTACTGAAGGTGAATACTAAGTCCAGCCTTGCTGGTTCATCCTCTCCTCTCTCTCTTGTAGTGTCCCTTACGTGTTGGTACATGAAGTTCTCCAGTACCACCTCCATCATCTTAGCCCTCCAAGTATCTTGGCCCCCATGTGGGTCCAAGTTCTCCCAATCTATCTCCTTGTGGTTAAAGTCACCCATGATCAG
>NC_091299.1:3431810-3466810 GCF_038502225.1 Cherax quadricarinatus
GTGTGTGCACCTGTGTATGGATGATCACAGTAACCCAACCCTTGTAACAGTGTGTGCACCTGTGTATGGATGATCACAGTAACCCAACCCTTGTAACAGTGTGTGCACCTGTGTATGGATGATGATCACAGTAACCCAACCCGTGTAACAGTGTGCGCACCTGTGTATGGATGATGATCACAGTACCCCAACCCTTGTAACAGTGTGTGCACCTGTGTATGGATGATGATCACAGTAACCCAACCCTTGTAACAGTGTGCGCACCTGTGTATGGATGATGATCACAGTACCCCAACCCTTGTAACAGTGTGTGCACCTGTGTTTGGATGATGATCACAGTAACCCAACCCGTCTAACAGTGTGTGCACCTGTGTATGGATGATGATCACAGTAACCCAACCCGTGTAACAGTGTGCGCACCTGTGTATGGATGATGATCACAGTACCCCAACCCTTGTAACAGTGTGTGCACCTGTGTATGGATGATGATCACAGTAACCCAACCCTTGTAACAGTGTGCGCACCTGTGTATGGATGATCACAGTACCCCAACCCTTGTAACAGTGTGTGCACCTGTGTTTGGATGATGATCACAGTAACCCAACCCGTCTAACAGTGTGTGCACCTGTGTATGGATGATGATCACAGTAACCCAACCCGTGTAACAGTGTGTGCACCTGTGTATGGATGATGATCACAGTACCCCAACCCTTGTAACAGTGTGTGCACCTGTGTATGGATGATGATCACAGTAACCCAACCCGTGTAACAGTGTGTGCACCTGTGTACGGATGATCACAGTAACCCAACCCTTGTAACAGTGTGTGCACCTGTGTATGGATGATCACAGTAACCCAACCCTCGTAACAGTGTGTGCACCTGTGTATGGATGATCACAGTAACCCAACCCTTGTAACAGTGTGTGCACCTGTGTATGGATGTTGATCACAGTAACCCAACCCGTGTAACAGTGTGTGCACCTGTGTATGGATGATCACAGTACCCCAACCCTTGTAACAGTGTGTGCACCTGTGTATGGATGATCACAGTAACCCAACCCTTGTAACAGTGTGTGCACCTGTGTATGGATGATTACAGTAACCCAACACTTGTAACAGTGTGTGCACCTGTGTATGGATGATGATCATCACAGTAACCCAACCCGTGTAACAGTGTGTGCACCTGTGTATGGATGATGATCACAGTACCCCAACCCGTGTAACAGTGTGTGCACCTGTGTATGGATGATGACCACAGTACCCCAACCCGTCTAACAGTGTTTGCACCTGTGTATGGATGATCACAGCAACCCAACCCTTGTAACAGTGTGTGCACCTGTGTATGGATGATGATCACAGTACCCCAACCCTTGTAACAATGTGTGCACCTGTGTATGGATGATGATCACAGTAACCCAACCCTTGTAACAGTGTGTGCACCTGTGTATGGATGATGATCATAGTAACCCAACCCGTGTACCTGTGTACGGATGATGATCACAGTACCCCAACCCGTGTAACAGTGCGTGCACCTTTGTATGGATGATGATCACAGTTCCCCAACCCGTCTAACAGTGTGTGCACCTTTGTATGGATGATCACAGTACCCCAACCCTTGTAACAGTATGTGCACCTGTGTATGGATGATCACAGTAACCCAACCCGTGTAACAGTGTGTGCACCTGTGTATGGATGATCACAGTACCCCAACCCGTGTAACAGTGTGTGCACCTGTGTATGGATGATGATCACAGTAACCCAACCCGTGTAAGTGTGTGCACCTGTGTATGGATGATCACAGTACCCCAACCCGTGTAACAGTGTGTGCACCTGTGTATGGATGATGATCACAGTACCCCAACCCGTCTAACTGTGTGCACCTGTGTATGGATGTTGATCACAGTAACCCAACCCGTGTAACAGTGTGTGCACCTGTGTATGGATGATCACAGTACCCCAGCCCGTGTAACAGTGTGTGCACCTGTGTATTGATGATCACAGTACCCCAACCCTTGTAACAGTGTGTGCACCTGTGTATGGATGATCACAGTAACCCAACCCTTGTAACAGTGTGTGCACCTGTGTATGGATGATTACAGTAACCCAACCCTTGTAACAGTGTGTGCACCTGTGTATGGATGATGATCATCACAGTAACCCAACCCGTGTAACAGTGTGTGCACCTGTGTATGGATGATGATCACAGTACCCCAACCCATGTAACAGTGTGTGCACCTGTGTATGGATGATGACCACAGTACCCCAACCCGTCTAACAGTGTTTGCACCTGTGTATGGATGATCACAGCAACCCAACCCGTGTAACAGTGTGTGCACCTGTGTATGGATGATGATCACAGTACCGCAACCCTTGTAACAATGTGTGCACCTGTGTATGGATGATGATCACAGTAACCCAACCCTTGTAACAGTGTGTGCACCTGTGTATGGATGATGATCATAGTAACCCAACCCGTGTAACAGTGTGTGCACCTGTGTACGGATGATGATCACAGTACCCCAACCCGTGTAACAGTGTGTGCACCTGTGTATGGATGATGATCACAGTTCCCCAACCCGTCTAACAGTGTGTGCACCTTTGTATGGATGATCACAGTACCCCAACCCTTGTAACAGTGTGTGCACCTGTGTATGGATGATCACAGTAACCCAACCCGTGTAACAGTGTGTGCACCTGTGTATGGATGATCACAGTAACCCAACCCTCGTAACAGTGTGTGCACCTGTGTATGGATGATCACAGTAACCCAACCCTTGTAACAGTGTGTGCACCTGTGTATGGATGTTGATCACAGTAACCCAACCCGTGTAACAGTGTGTGCACCTGTGTATGGATGATCACAGTACCCCAGCCCGTGTAACAGTGTGTGCACCTGTGTATTGATGATCACAGTACCCCAACCCTTGTAACAGTGTGTGCACCTGTGTATGGATGATCACAGTAACCCAACCCTTGTAACAGTGTGTGCACCTGTGTATGGATGATTACAGTAACCCAACACTTGTAACAGTGTGTGCACCTGTGTATGGATGATGATCATCACAGTAACCCAACCCGTGTAACAGTGTGTGCACCTGTGTATGGATGATGATCACAGTACCCCAACCCGTGTAACAGTGTGTGCACCTGTGTATGGATGATGACCACAGTACCCCAACCCGTCTAACAGTGTTTGCACCTGTGTATGGATGATCACAGCAACCCAACCCTTGTAACAGTGTGTGCACCTGTGTATGGATGATGATCACAGTACCCCAACCCTTGTAACAATGTGTGCACCTGTGTATGGATGATGATCACAGTAACCCAACCCTTGTAACAGTGTGTGCACCTGTGTATGGATGATGGTCATAGTAACCCAACCCGTGTACCTGTGTACGGATGATGATCACAGTACCCCAACCCGTGTAACAGTGCGTGCACCTTTGTATGGATGATGATCACAGTTCCCCAACCCGTCTAACAGTGTGTGCACCTTTGTATGGATGATCACAGTACCCCAACCCTTGTAACAGTGTGTGCACCTGTGTATGGATGATCACAGTAACCCAACCCGTGTAACAGTGTGTGCACCTGTGTATGGATGATCACAGTACCCCCACCCGTGTAACAGTGTGTGCACCAGTGTATGGATGATGATCACAGTAACCCAACCCGTGTAAGTGTGTGCACCTGTGTATGGATGATCACAGTACCCCAACCCGTGTAACAGTGTGTGCACCTGTGTATGGATGATGATCACAGTACCCCAACCCGTCTAACTGTGTGCACCTGTGTATGGATGTTGATCACAGTAACCCAACCCGTGTAACAGTGTGTGCACCTGTGTATGGATGATCACAGTACCCCAGCCCGTGTAACAGTGTGTGCACCTGTGTATTGATGATCACAGTACCCCAACCCTTGTAACAGTGTGTGCACCTGTGTATGGATGATCACAGTAACCCAACCCTTGTAACAGTGTGTGCACCTGTGTATGGATGATTACAGTAACCCAACCCTTGTAACAGTGTGTGCACCTGTGTATGGATGATGATCATCACAGTAACCCAACCCGTGTAACAGTGTGTGCACCTGTGTATGGATGATGATCACAGTACCCCAACCCATGTAACAGTGTGTGCACCTGTGTATGGATGATGACCACAGTACCCCAACCCGTCTAACAGTGTTTGCACCTGTGTATGGATGATCACAGCAACCCAACCCGTGTAACAGTGTGTGCACCTGTGTATGGATGATGATCACAGTACCGCAACCCTTGTAACAATGTGTGCACCTGTGTATGGATGATGATCACAGTAACCCAACCCTTGTAACAGTGTGTGCACCTGTGTATGGATGATGATCATAGTAACCCAACCCGTGTAACAGTGTGTGCACCTGTGTACGGATGATGATCACAGTACCCCAACCCGTGTAACAGTGTGTGCACCTGTGTATGGATGATGATCACAGTTCCCCAACCCGTCTAACAGTGTGTGCACCTTTGTATGGATGATCACAGTACCCCAACCCTTGTAACAGTGTGTGCACCTGTGTATGGATGATCACAGTAACCCAACCCGTGTAACAGTGTGTGCACCTGTGTATGGATGATCACAGTAACCCAACCCTTGTAACAGTGTGTGCACCTGTGTATGGATGATCACAGTAACCCAACCCGTGTAACAGTGTGTGCACCTGTGTATGGATGATGATCACAGTACCCCAACCCGTGTAACAGTGTGTCCACCTGTGTATGGATGATCACAGTAACCCAACCCGTGTAAGTGTGTGCACCTGTGTATGGATGATCACAGTACCCCAACCCGTGTAACAGTGTGTGCACCTGTGTATGGATGATCACAGTACCCCAATCCGTCTAACAGTGTGTGCACCTGTGTATGGATGATCACAGTAACCCAACCCTTGTAACAGTGTGTGCACGTGTGTATGGATGATGATCGCAGTAACCCAACCCGTGTAACAGTGTGTGCACCTGTGTATGGATGATGATCACAGTACCCCAACCCGTGTAACAGTGTGTGCACCTGTGTATGAATGATCACAGTAACCCAACCCGTGTAACAGTGTGTGCACCTGTGTATGGATGATCACGGTAACCCAACCCGTGTAACAGTGTGTGCACCTGTGTATGGATGATGATCACAGTAACCCAACCCGTATAACAGTATGTGCACCTGTGTATGGATGATGATCACAGTAACCCAACCCGTATAACAGTATGTGCACCTGTGTATGGATGATCATAGTAACCCAACCCGTGTAACAGTGTGTGCACCTGTGTATGGATGATCATAGTAACCCAACCCGTGTAACAGTGTGTGCACCTGTGTATGGATGATCATAGTAACCCAACCCGTGTAACAGTGTGTGCACCTGTGTATGGATGATCATAGTAACCCAACCCGTGTAACAGTGTGTGCACCTGTGTATGGATGATCATAGTAACCCAACCCGTGTAACAGTGTGTGTACCTGTGTATGGATGATCATAGTAACCCAACCCGTGTAACAGTGTGTGCACCTGTGTATGGATGATCATAGTAACCCAACCCGTGTAACAGTGTGTGCACCTGTGTATGGATGATCATAGTAACCCAACCCGTGTAACAGTGTGTGTACCTGTGTATGGATGATCATAGTAACTCAACCCGTGTAACAGTGTGTGCACCTGTGTATGGATGATCATAGTAACTCAACCCGTGTAACAGTGTGTGTACCTGTGTATGGATGATCATAGTAACCCAACCCGTGTAACAGTGTGTGTACTTTTTAGTTATCTAGCGAGTAATGAATAAATAAAATTTTCGGCACTGTTAATTAGTTTATGTAAAGGCAAATGTGGAGCTTCAGTAATCTGTGGCCAGGATAGAAATAGCGTGATTGTTTTTTTTTTTTTTCTTTTTTCTTGTAGCTTTGGTTAAGAGTGATTGAGTAAATGTGAGAGTGTGAACATAAATATATGAATGAAATGTTGATTAATTAATTGATTGGTAGTTTGTCGGTATGACATAGCACTGATGTTGGGTTGATGATGGCTTCTGCTCTCCCTGCACACTGTTTGATGGCAATATTGCAACAGTGGCAGCTTTCATTCTCTGGTATATCTGGCTTTCGTTGATTACTTCATATGTTGCCTGATTGCTACTGCTTTCATATACTCTATACATCTTTTATTTTTATTTGTTTTTATATTTTCTTCCCTGCGTTAGTTTAAGTTGAGGATGTTGTGATTGTACCTGATGTCTGTATTAACAGACACTGTGTTAAACATAGAGTTTGGACTTGTACCTGATACACAAATAACCCGCACATAGAAGAGAGGAGCTTACGACGATGTTTCGGTCCGACTTGGACCATTTACAAAGTCACACTAACGAAAAGGAGAGCAGGATGGGTATATATAGGCAGGAGGTGGTAGTAGTACTTTCCGCCAGACTAACACTCTTCGCACTAATCTCGTTCATACCTCTCTACAGATGTTCCTGGTGTCAACTCTATTTCTTGCTCCTCCTGTCCTCTTCAATACTTTGGAGAAACTGGTCGATCTCTTTCTGGCAGACTTAGGGAGCACAAAAATAGTGTTAGGCTTGCCGACACTAACAATGCTCTTTTCTGTCACGTCAGAGATCACAGCTATCCTATTGACTGGTCTGCTAAAACTGTCCATCCTACTTCCAACTTTAACAGTCGCCGTCTGGTTGAATTCTCCCTAATACACAACTTTCCTTGTATGAATCTTAGTCCTGGCTTCGTCTCTGTAGATGCCTTCCTCTCCCACTACATTGTAAAATGTTCCAAACTTCACAACACTCCTGACCTAACCTGATTCCTTCTTTTTTCTTCTTCTCCCTCTACCCATTTCCCCTTTCCTTTTTCTCCTTTTGGGTTGCCTTTCTTCTGCCCTGTGTATTTGTTCCTTCTTTATTTATTTGTTTTCTCCTCCTCGGTGTTCTTGCTCTTACCCTCTGTGGGCACCTAGCTCCCTTGCAGTGCTCCTCTTTCTTAGTATTTGACTGGCCCTTCCTACTCTTACTATCTCCCCACTACTACCACCTTCCCTCCACTACTACCACCTCCTGCCTATATATACCGATCCTGCTCTCCTTTTCGTTAGTGTGACTTTGTAAATGGTTCAAGTCGGACCGAAACGTCGTCGTTAAGCTCCTCTCTTTTATGTACGGGTTATTTGTTTATTGTTCCAGTCACGGTATTGTGCCTTCTTTTATTACTTGTACCTGATGTTTGTATTAACATTCACTGTGTTAAACATAAAGTTTGGACTTTAAAATACGAGTACATTGAAGATAAAAAACGTTGCAGAGTAATCTTTTATTAAAATAACAGCTCAGTGTAATTACCGCAGTGAAACCTTGTGCTAGAGGTTCTCTTTCTGCTTCCTTATATTATTTTTAACTTCTTGAAATATGTTTGACAGCATCTTTATCACTGTAAGATTAGTTTGTGCTTTATTTAATGGGTCGAAATCAGTTTTTTTTTTCAATATTGCTGTGGCAGTTTTACTTATTAATGTCAAACATTTTGCAAGTTAAACCATACCCCGGCCGGGATTGAACCCGCGGTCAGAGAGTCTCAAAACTCCAGACCGTCGCGTTAGCCACTAGACCAGCTGGCCACAATAAGATTCGTCCAACTAAGTATATTTCTACACCATAGGAAGGTTAGCACAGGCACCACTGTGACCACAAATGCAAGTTTTTATAGACGAATCTCCAGCTAGCGTGGTCGTGACGAACTCTAGCTCAAGTCCCTTCACTGCCGTCAACATGACTCACGAAATCGTAATGACACGATTGCAAACAAACCATACCCCGGCCGGGATTGAACCCGCGGTCAATCCCGTGTCATTACGATTTCGTGAGTCATGTTGACGGCAGTGAAGGGACTTGAGCTAGAGTTCGTCAAGACCACGCTAGCTGGAGATTCGTCTGTAAAAACTTGCATTTGTGGTCACAGTGGTGCCTGTGCTAACCTTCCTATAGTGTAGAAATATACTTAGTTGGACGAATCTTATTGTGGCCAGCTGGTCTAGTGGCTAACGCGACGGGCTGGAGTTTTGAGACTCTCTGACCGCAAGTTCAATCCCGGCCGTGGTATGGTTTGTTTGCAATCGTGTCATTACGATTTCGTGAGTCATTTTGCAAGTTCTTCGTGTAAGCTCTGAATTTGCCCGGCATTATCTCTGCTTCATGGTAAGAGGTGTGAACTCGCGTGTGTAACAGTACGTTCTGACCTCGCATATGCACTACCATGAGTATGACCTCTCATACACGCTACCATTAGTGTGAACTCATTACCATTGGATGTTGACCTCACATACTACCATAGGTGTTGACTTCGGTAACACAATCCCACGTGTGTTCGTCCCCCCCCCCACAATACTATAGATGTTGGCCCCACATACATACTATCATGTGTGCTGGCCCCACATACATACTACTATGTGTGCTGGCCCCACATACATAGTACCATATGTGCTGGCCCCACATACATACTACCATGTGTGCTGGCCCCACATACATACTACCATGTGTGCTGGCTCCACATACATACTAACATGTGTGCTGGCCCCACATACATACTATCATGTGTGCTGGCCCCACATACTACCATGTGTGCTGGCCCCACATAGTACCATGTGTGCTGGCCCCACATACATACTACCATGTGTGCTGGCCCCACATACATACTACCATGTGTGCTGGCCCCACATACATACTAACATGTGTGCTGGCCCCACATACATACTAACATGTGTGCTGGCCCCACATATATACTACCATGTGTGCTGGCCCCACATACATACTACCATGTGTGCTTGCCCCACATACATACTACCATGTGTGCTGGCCCCACATACATACTACCATGTGTGCTGGCCCCACATACATACTGCCATGTGTGCTGGCCCCACATACATACTACCATGTGTGCTGGCCCCCATATACTACCATGTGTGCTGGCCCCACATACATACTACCATGTGTGCTGGCCCCACATACATACTACCATGTGTGCTGGCCCCACATACATACTACCATGTGTGCTGGCCCCACATACATACTACCATGTGTGCTGGCCCCACATACATACTACCATGTGTGCTGGCCCCACATACATACTACCATGTGTGCTGGCCCCACATACATACTATCATGCGGCTCTCCTGGGATTATGTTATTTCTGTTAGCAGATGTTCCTTCCCTTGACACTGGGTCACCTTAATTAACGCGATGGTTAAATGTAAGCCGTTGGTGACTTCTGGGTAGGAGCATATTTTCCCACATTTCTCTCTCTGCGTATGTGATGGGGATATTTCACCATTCGTATAAATCTGTTGACACGGCCAGTGTCATTGAACGAGTTATGAATATGGATTGTGGAATGTTGAAAATTGGCTCGGAATAGTTTCACTTGCTTTGTGTTTACGGTTTACATAATACAGGTGAACTGGTCATGGCAGTAGCGTGTTGATAATGGAGTAAATTAAATAATGGTGAAAACGTATATGTTTAAAGCACTGAATAACGTAACTGTTCTGTTATTTGTAAAGAAGACAAGAAACTACATGATGCTTAATGGTGTGTTCAGAGTCGTTCAGTAAATTATCTCCTGTATTGTTAGACACATTAGAAAGCTGTGTTGTAGAATATTACTGGACACGTGTAGAAAACTGTTTTATTGTGATATTACTGTAGATATTACATGGCACGCTGTATTGTAGAATGATCTTAAATGATATCACTGTAGATATTACATGGCACGCTGTATTGTAGAATGATCTTAAATGATATTACTGTAGATATTATATGGCACGCTGTATTGTAGAATGATCTTAAATGATATTACTGTAGATATTACATGGCACGCTGTATTGTAGAATGATCTTAAATGATGTTACTGTAGATATTACATGGCACGCTGTATTGTAGAATGATCTTAAATGATATCACTGTAGATATTACATGGCACGCTGTATTGTAGAATGATCTTAAATGATGTTACTGTAGATATTACATGGCACGCTGTATTGTAGAATGATCTTAAATGATATCACTGTAGATATTACATGGCACGCTGTATTGTAGAATGATCTTAAATGATGTTACTGTAGATATTACATGGCACGCTGTATTGTAGAATGATCTTAAATGATGTTACTGTAGATATTACATGGCACGCTGTATTGTAGAATGATCTTAAATGATGTTACTGTAGATATTACATGGCACGCTGTATTGTAGAATGATCTTAAATGCGCCAAGGCACTCAACTTACATCGTAGATATTATTAAACGTGCAAATACATAATGGTGTGTTCAGAGTCGTTCAGTAAATTATCTCCTGTATTGTTAGACACATTAGAAAGCTGTGTTGTAGAAAACTGTTTTATTGTGATATTACTGTAGATATTACATGGCACGCTGTATTGTAGAATGATCTTAAATGATATTACTGTAGATATTACATGGCACGCTGTATTGTAGAATGATCTTAAATGATATTACTGTAGATATTACACGGCACGCTGTATTGTAGAATGATCTTAAATGATATCACTGTAGATATTACATGGCACGCTGTATTGTAGAATGATCTTAAATGCGCCAAGGAAGTCAACTTACATCGTAGATATTATTAAACGTGCAAATACATATGTAAGCACTTTGTTTTAGCTAAACTGTTTTTATTGTAATATTAAGTAGTGCATGTTTGTGGGTGAGTGGAAGAAACCTTGATGGAGACCCCAGTGTTTGTCTCTTGTAAATAGTGTGTGTGCTGTGTCATGTTGTTAGTGCTGTGGTGTAGTTGGTAGTGATGCTGGTTGTTGTGGTGTAGTTGGTAGTGATGCTGGTTGTTGTGGTGTAGTTGGTAGTGATGCTGGTTGTTGTGGTGTAGTTGGTAGTGATGCTGGTTGTAGTTGGTAGTGATGCTGGTTGTTGTGTAGTTGTAGTGATGATGGTTGTTGTGGTGTAGTTGGTAGTGATGCTGGTTGTTGTGGTGTAGTTGGTAGTGATGCTGGTTGTTGTGGTGTAGTTGGTAGTGATGCTGGTTGTTGTGGTGTAGTTGGTAGTGATGCTGGTTGTTGTGGTGTAGTTGGTAGTGATGCTGGTTGTTGTGGTGTAGTTGGTAGTGATGCTGGTTGTTGGGGTGTAGTTGGTAGTGATGCTGGTTGTTGTGGTGTAGTTGGTAGTGATGCTGGTTGTTGTGGTGTAGTTGGTAGTGATGCTGGTTGTTGTGGTGTAGTTGGTAGTGATGCTGGTTGTTGTGGTGTAGTTGGTAGTGATGCTGGTTGCTGTGGTGTAGTTGGTAGTGATGCTGGTTGTTGTGGTGTAGTTGGTAGTGATGCTGGTTGTTGTGGTGTAGTTGGTAGTGATGCTGGTTGTTGTGGTAGTGATGCTGGTGGTTATGGTTGTTAATGATGCTGGTGGTTGTGGTTGTTAGTGATGGTGGTTGTGGTTGTTAGTGATGCTGGTGGGTGTAGTTAGTGATGCTGGTGGGTGTGGTTGTTAGTGATGGTGGTTATGGTTGTTAGTGATGCTGGTGGGTCTGGTTAGTGATGCTGGTGGATCTGGTTAATGATGCTGGTGGGTCTGGTTGTTAGTAATGCTTGTGGTTGTGGTGATGCTGGTGGGTATGGTTGTAAGCGATGCTGGTGGTTGTGGTTACTAGTGATGCTGGTGGGTATGGTTGTTAGTGATACTGGTGGTTGTGGTTGCTAGTGATGCTGGTGGGTCTGGTTGTTAGTGATGCTGGTGGGTATAGTTGCTAGTGAAGCTGGTGGGTATGGTTGTTAGTGATACTGGTGGTTGTGGCTACTAGTGAAGCTGGTGGGTATAGTTGTTAGTGATACTGATGGTTGTGGTTATAGTGATGCTGGCGGGTATGGTTGTTAGTGATGCTGGTGGTTGTGGTTGCTAGTGATGCTGGTGGGTCTGGTTGTTAGTGATGCTGGTGGGTATAGTTGCTAGTGAAGCTGGTGGGTATGGTTGTTAGTGATACTGATGGTTGTGGTTATAGTGATGCTGGTGGGTATGGTTGTTAGTGATACTGGTGGTTGTGGTTGCTAGTGATGCTGGTGGGTCTGGTTGTTAGTGATGCTGGTGGGTATAGTTGCTAGTGAAGCTGGTGGGTATGGTTGTTAGTGATGCTGGTGGGTCTGGTTGTTAGTGATGCTGGTGGGTCTGGTTGCTAGTGAAGCTGGTGGGTATGGTTGTTAGTGATACTGATGGTTGTGGTTATAGTGATGCTGGTGGGTATGGTTGTTAGTGATACTGGTGGTTGTGGTTGCTAGTGATGCTGGTGGGTCTGGTTGTTAGTGATGCTGGTGGGTATAGTTGCTAGTGAAGCTGGTGGGTATGGTTGTTAGTGATGCTGGTGGGTCTGGTTGTTAGTGATGCTGGTGGGTCTGGTTGCTAGTGAAGCTGGTGGGTATGGTTGTTAGTGATACTGATGGTTGTGGTTATAGTGATGCTGGTGGGTATGGTTGTTAGTGATACTGGTGGTTGTGGTTGCTAGTGATGCTGGTGGGTCTGGTTGTTAGTGATGCTGGTGGGTATAGTTGCTAGTGAAGCTGGTGGGTATGGTTGTTAGTGATACTGATGGTTGTGGTTATAGTGATGCTGGTGGGTATGGTTGTTAGTGATGCTGGTGGTTGTGGTTGCTAGTGATGCTGGTGGGTATGGTTGTTAGTGATGCTGGTGGGTATGGTTGTATGGTTCAGCATAAAGACAGAGGAACGCATGTCTTGTGATATATCCATCCCTGATTCAGTTTTCTCTGTGGTTTACTCTAGCAGTTGACTTAGTGTCCTTCAGCAGTTCCCAACTTAGCTTCCTATGCGGTTATTCTAAGTCACGTGTTTGTGGTTACCTAGTTGTAGTGAGAGGAGCAGAGTTATGCTCCTGGTGTGTGAGAGCTGACCTCGGTGTGCTTGCAGGTATCGATCCATACTTCCTGGACTCGCCTATCAACTAGAATCGACTGTCTCTGCAGATTGCTTCCCAGAGCCTGAAACTCAAGTGAGATCTAATATCAGTAACAAAGTGTTTCAAGATATATATACAGGACTTAAGATTAGGGAAAAGATAAGCCCACTTGAATCTAATAACTATCTAATAATTTTACAAAATGTGTATATATTTTAAGCTGTTGTTACTTTACACAAGATAAAAGTATTATGACACAAAAGAGAATCGAGTTCCGGGTGAAAATCGCGTTAGATCGTAGTCATTAGCGACACTGTTGTTAAAGAAGACTCGTTAAAGACGAACGAGTCCTGAGGTTCTTAGAAATATAGTAACGAGCTTGGTAAATTAAATTATTAACAAGTCTTTGATTATATTACTTAAGATTGTTATGGTAAGAACATAAGAATAGAGGGAAACTGCAGCAGACCTGCCGGCCCACACCAAGCAGGTCTTTCACAGGTCCAAACCCTCTAACTGAAATATTTATCCAATAGCAAGGAAATGAGATACTGAAGTCTCAGTGACTCATTATGACTGAGACCCAAAGTGTTGTCAATATCTCCAAATTTCTGACACAACTGGTCTCTGAAAAGGCCATTTACAAGATGGCCAAGCACTCTTCCCCAGACCCAGACTAGTGGAACTTCGTCTTCATCAAGAGCCGCAACAGACCCCTTATCGCACGCTTTGTGTATGCTATAGAGAGGGAACCTAGACACGGGGGTCGTCCCACAGTTGCTAAATATAACTTCACAAAAGTAGCAGTGAAGCAATAGCAAAAAATTATAGACCAATAGCTCTAACGTCCATGATAAAAAAGGTTCTAAGAAGATCGCCAACCACTTGGATTCCCACAGTTGCACAACCCAGGGCAGACTTGTGTTCGGATCAGGTCGCTCCTGCTTCTCGCAACTACTGGACTACTGTGACATGGTCTTGGATGCACTGGAGGACGAACAGAATGGAAATATAGTGTACACAGACTTTGCAAAAGCCTTCAACAAGTACGACCATGGTGTAATAGCGCACAAAATGCGTGCTAAAGGAATAACTGGAAAAGTGGACTGCCGGATCTTTAACTTTCTGTCCAAGAGTAACAGTAAACAGAATTAAGCCAGAGGCTGTCACAGTGAAAAGCTGTTCCACAAGGTACAGTACTCTCCCCCATCCTCTTCTTCATCCTAGTAGCCCACATAGACGGAGGTGTAAACCTTTGTAGACGATACTAGAATTTGCATGAGTCATCTATTGAGGACACTGTAAATTTTCAAGCGGGCGTAAACTAAGTCTTCCAATGGGCTGCAGAAAATATGATCTTCGGTGAGGACAAATTCCACTTACTCCGTTATGGAAAACTTGAGGAATTGAAAACTAGGACGGAGTATAAGACAAATTCTAACCACACAATACAGCGAAAAACTAATGTGAAGGACTTGGGAGTGATAATGTCATAAGATCTCACTTTCAAAGACCGCAATAGTGTCATTATCGCAGCTGGGAGGAAAATGGTGGGATAGATATTGAGAACTTTCAAAATAAGGGTTGAGAAGCCAATGATCCTCATTAAGTCACTTGCTCTCTAGGCTGGAATACTGCTGTACACTAACAGCTCCTTTCAAGGCAGGCGAAATTGCAGATCTGGAGAATGTACAGAGGACCTTCACTGCAGGTATAAGTTCAGTAACGCACCCCAGTTACTGGGAACGTTTGAAGTACCTTGATCTGTTCTCCTTAGGGAGAGGCGAGAAAAGTACATCATAATTTACACCTGGAAAATCCTAGAAGGGCTGATCCCAAATCTGCACACAACTGGGAGTATGTTGCAGACGGTGCAATATACCCCAGTGTAAAGCATGGGTTCCGCGAGTATACTGAGAGAAAACACTAAGTGTCAGGGGCCCAAAACTGTTCAGCAGCCTTCCATCATACATAAAAGGAATTACCAATAGATCCATCACTCTCTTCAAGAGGGAAATGGATACCTAAATTAAGTGGCTGACCAGCTTGGCTGTGGTTCGTATGTTGGATTGCGTGAGACTAATAGTAACAGCCTAGTTGATCAAGCCCTGAGCCACGGTGAGGCCTAGTCACGGACCTGGCCGCGGGGGCGTTAACCCCAGGAATTCCCTCCAGGTAGATTCCAGGAAACGCTTACCAAGATTTTTAACTTTGATAATCCTACTAACCCATGCTCCGCAAGTCCCACTCCAACCCAGTCCCTCTCACTCGTGCATCCTTTCTAAACTTAAACTTATCCAATTTGAACATTATTTAGAGTTCTTTCTTCGAGGGATATCCCCAGGACCCTATTTAACCTTTGTGTCTTTCACTTTCACATTTCAGTCATGTCTTCCCTCATTCTGTCTTACAAGAGAAGGTAGATTCAGGACTTTCAGTCTATCCACGTATGAAAGATTTCTTTTTCAGTTGATTAATTTTATTATTCTTCTGTGTTCTCTAGTGAATTTATATTCATTCTGTAGTATGGAGACCAGCATTGAGCTGCATGATTTAAGAGAGGCCTTACTAATGATGTATAGAGCTGTGGAAAATTATTAATGTGATACCTGTTTTGATACGTATTTAACAAGGGAGGCGAGTCCCTTGTTAAATACGTAATTTGCCCATTACTGATTTCAGTAATGGGCAAATTATTAGAATCAGTAAGAGTACATTGTAATTCAGGTTAGGTTAGGTAAGGTTCGTCAGGAAACAGACCAAGTGTTTCCCGACGCTGGTCTTAGTCAGATGATGACCCGCCGTTGGAGCTTCTGGCTATCTGACCGAGGCCTTCCGCTGACTTACCAGTCCACCCCTTTAAAAATTATGGTCATAGTTACAACCATTTAGTACTGTACGTGAAAATCATCTTACCTTTGATGGGTTTCGAGAGTTTTCCTACTCCCGTAGACCGACCCTGGGCCAGGCTTGTCTGGGGCTTGTCTGGTCAACCAGGCTGTTGCTGGTGGTGGTCTGCTGGGCGCCGACCCACATATCCATCACTATCTAGTTGATCTGACACTTGGTGTGTTCTCTGAATGAAAGGTCAGCTGTCATTGTTACTCCTAGTTTTTTTTACCTTTATGAACGTAGTGATTTAACTGATTTACAAACTGGAACAGCAGGCAGCAGTATAAGGTGAGGAGCTCTAATGGAGCAATGCATATCTAAAAAACAAAACAAAGAAGACAAAACGTGACGGCATGGTATGAATTATGAGGGTGGACGAGGATAACGAGCAAGGCCCCCGAAGATCGGTCCAGGGATCATTGTTATTCCTAATATACGTAAATGACCTACCAGAGGGAATTGAATCATGCATATCACTGTTAATGTGAAACAAGCGAGAATAATAACAGCTGCAAGGGAGTGGAAAGGGAAGGCAGGAGATGGCATACAAATTGGAAGGGAAAAAATACGTGTCCAACAGTTGAACAACTTCTACGGTATACGAGAGTTGCTGTCAGAGCTCTTATCAAGGGATCCTTCAACTTATTTTACTCGACCTTGTACTAGGGTAATATTTTAGAGTGCGTAGTGTCAATAAGAAGCTCACATTTAGCCAACCTTGTTAACAAGCTTAAGTTTAGACGTTCGCAATTTGACAAGTCCTGGGCTAAGGGGACTGCGATACGGGTAATGATTAAAGGCACCAAACTTAACGACCTTAGACGATTAAAAGATCAGAGGATAGGGAACTTCATAATTTATTCGCATATCAAGGACAGGTGGTGTCAGTCTCTCAGTAGGCGTGATTGTCAACAGTCTCGCGCTTGGGGCGTCTGGTTTTACAAGGCTGTTAGAATCTTGCATTGAGCCTTGTGGCGGGTAGACGTGGCCCGTGAAGAAACACATTTGCAGGTTGTAGAAAGTGGGTTAAGGACAGTTTCTTAATGAAGTTTAAAGTGTGGCCGTTTCTCTGAACCTCATTGATCAGACAGAGATGCTATAACTCGCCAAGAATTGAAGATTACCACTTCTTGCGCAAATATGACTCGCTTGCTTCTAACCCTTTATGAAATACAATATATATTAGTTACGACTTCCTGGACTCGATGAGCTATACTGTATGTAGGGAGTCAAATCTTAGCTCCTGACCCCGTCTCCTACATTACTTTTTAGCTTGTTAGTTTCTGGCTTCTTGAGCGTATACCTACTGATGAAACTGTGTATTAAATTTGCCTTCAGCTAACCTGAATATTGCCATTATTCATCTAACCTGACTATTGTTTTGCAATCTGTTATAAATACTGCTACATCAGTAGTGCTTACATAAATAGGACTACATCAAGAACATAATTGTTATAATCCTAAATTGTATATAATGTAGATTTAACCGAGGATAACCCAAGTCAGGTCAAACAGTATAGTGAGTGTACCAGCAATGTAGAGTAGTATAGCGGAAATGGTTCTTGCAGGGAAGGAAATACCTTACAAGATATGCAGACATTTTTTAGTATTAAGTGGAAGAGGAGGGGACATAAGGGCACCATGTTACACACCAACTTATCCTAATTTTGATTTTTTTAACGTGGTTCCCAGCGTCAGTTTCTTAACTTTTCCTGTAAGTTTACGTATTGCCTTTTAGGTTAGGCTATGTTAGGTTGAGTTAGGTTGATTTAGTTTACATAAACCTATAAAACAGGTATTTAATCAAAATAAGAACATGTAAAATATCTTGGTAAACATGTTGACTGAGAGCAACTAGGAAACGTTCAAACTTTTTCGAGAATGATGAAAAGACAAAGGTATTAGTGGCATGATAGGGAGAAGTGGGGGTTAGGAGTTAGAGGAGGGGTGGGGGGATGAAGAAAGGATGGTTAAGGATGGTGAGGAGGGGATATTGGGGGATATGTGGGGAAGCGGGCCTCTAGCAGCAACAGCCTGGTTGACCAGGCAAGTACCAGACGAGCCTGGCCCATGGCCGGGCTCAGAGAGTAGATAAACTCTCGAAACTCTTCGAAGGTACAGGTGAAGGTTGGGACAGCTGTTGAGTCAGTGATATAGTTATTGCATTATATCAGCATAGAAGGTGGTGGTGGCTCTAGCTGGGTGTCTTTACCACCAACTATTGTGAGAACTTGTAAAACAATGTGCGTTGTAGACACTTTTGTTTTGTTGCCACTCATGTCGACGAGGACGAGGAGAGTTGCTGGGTCAAGGTTGGTGGTGGTGCAGCAGCAGGAACCCACCACTTGTCCTCACACAAGTGTGTTGATCTTGTATAGTTATAGCAGGCAAACAAGCTGTTGTTGTTGGAGACAGGCAGTGTGGTCCAGACTTGTTGTTGTTTGTTTGTTTGGTCCAGAATTGTTAGCGTTTTCATTTGCTCCAGACTTCTTCTTGTTGTTGTTTGGTCCAAACTTAGTACTGTTTGTAGTAGCAGTTGTAGTGGTGTTTGCGTATTGTTGTATACCTGTCCATGGTTCCATGATGCCTCGCCCTGCGACCCGGTTTCCCGCTAAGCTTTCTGGTTGATGGCCTTGTTAGACAAGTATTGATGGGTGTGCGGGGGAGGGGGAGGGGGTGCATGGCGATGATCCCTGGAAGCATCAAGAAGTACAAGCAGTGCTCGGTGGTACCACCTGGGTGAGCCGATTACTGCTTGGTTGCTTTTGTTGTGATTATTCGTCGGTGGGTATGTGTATTCACTATTGTTATGCTGTTGTTACACTGTTGCCACTGGAATAGCCAACACTGTGGGTCACTCATTATTTTCCTATGTAAATTTCGTTGTTATTTCATTCACTTTAGTTCTGGTCGATGTATTGCCTCGTGTTTCAAAATGTTGAAGTGTATTTCTCCTCTCAGTAAGAATGTTATGAAATGATGTGCAGTGATGAATAGATTAGTGACTGCCTGATCAGCTAGGTTGTGATGGCTATGGGCTGCTAAAAGAAATAGCTTCGTTGGCAAGGTAGTCAACAAAAGCCTGGCGTCAGGCCTGCATGTTTGCTTAAGTAGAAGAATGACAGGTATATCACAGGATGGACTTTATAATGGGAATGACTGTGTGTAGGAACTGAGCTGTTTGCTGAACTAGACCTTCGTTTAAGATTGGAGAATCATAATCCATTCGTCGCTCTGAGAAGATTATCGGCTTATCGTATTTGCTTAACCAAGTAATTTCGGGATTATGAAGTTTGATATGGTTTGCTCAAAACGTTTGTCATCTCAAGGTGTTTATTCATACAAATGATCTCAACGTGTGAGGATGCTTTCAATCAAACTGATCTTGTTGGAGTATTATGATAATTTCAGGGCGTTTTAGAGTTTAAGAGTTTCATTGTGTTTCAAGGGCATTTGTGAGCTAGCAAAGTAAAGTTTAAGTTAGATGTTAAAGGGTCATTTTAACCAGGTGGTGGTGGTTCCATTTTAAAGCTTTGGACCAAGATGCGGGTCTGGCCCAGTTGGGTCCTGAAGGTTGTGCACGAGTGTGTACATATGTACACGGACCTGGAGGTGTCAGTAGGGAGGGTACAGCCACCTCCATCACCTGATGGGCCAGCGTAAATCGTAAACATTTTGCATGGAGATGCGTTGGTATATGCACGGACGCGCGCGCGCACGCCAGTTGGCCAGGATGAGCTGCACGAGGCAGTGGTGCAAGAGAACTCAGTCACAATTTGAACCCAAAGTAGGTATAAGGTCCAAGAGGCCACGAACCAATAGCTCAGGTCGATTGTACGTTAATAGACTGGTTCAGGAACAGACTCAGCCCCTCATCGCATAAAAGATTCTTCAGGATTTTAGGCACGATGTATATTAAGTTGATCACTTACCTATAGCCGGGTGGGGGGGGGTTATCTCCATCACTTCTCCCCGTCAGTCCAGTCCCAGAGGGGACGCGATGACACTGGGAATTTAATATGCGTCTCTATCGTAGATCCGTCATCTGATCATGAACGTGCAAATTCTCGAGAAAATTCAAAGATAACCATTTAAACTAGTCCAGAACTAGTGAGAGTTTGAAGGTACTGAACCTGAGGACCTTGACCGAGAGGAGGTTTAAGGAAGACATTGAGCCTTATAAAATGTTAAGTGAAATTGACATGATGGGGGGATACACCTTTTGAGCTGTGAAGACCAGGGTTAAGGGAACACTGATGAAAGCTAAAGATACAGAACGAGTCCTTGGTTCACCCAAAGGTGTAGGGAGACAAAAACTAGGTGTACTAGAGAATGGAAAAGGTACAGAAGACAGAGAACTCAGGAAAATAAAGAGATTAGCCGAAGAGCCAGAAATGAATATGCACAGATAAGAAGGGAGGCTCAGCGGCAATACGAAAATGACATAGCAACGAAAGTCAAGACTGACCCGAAGCTGTTGTACAGCCACATCAGGAGGAAAACAACAGTCAAGGACCAGGTAATCAGACTGAGGAAGGGTGTTGGGGAATTCACAAGAAACGACCGGGAGGTATGTCAGGAGCTCAACACAAGATTTAAAGAAGTATTTACAGTGGAAACCAGTAGGACTCCAGGAAATCAGAGCAGAGGGGTGCACCAGCAAGTGCTGGATGAGGTACATATAACCAAGGAGGAGGTGAAGAAGCTGCTATGCGAACTTGACACCTCAAAGGCGGTGGGACCAGACAACATCTCTCCGTGGGTCCTTAAAGAGGGAGCAGAGACATTGTGTGTACCATTGACAAAGATCTTCAACACATCATTTGAAACTGGGCAACTCCCGACATTCTGCAGGCATGTCCCGACTTTTTGAATTAAACCACGTCTCAGTAATGGCAAATACATCTATGTTACCTGCACTAGCAACTAGTCTCAACTCGTCCATCTTATTCCTAGCACTGCGACTATTTGTGTAATATATACTTAAGGACCCTCCTTTCTCTTTATCATTCCTGCTCCTTTCTGTTATTCCACTAAACCTATTACTGTCCTTGTCAATCAGTGCCACTGGCCTTCCGATATCCACCTCATTTTGCCTATTACTAGGCAGGGAGAATTGAAGACCTGGAGAATGTACAGAGAACTTTCGCTCCCTATATCACTTTTAGGGCCTAGTTCCTAGGCCTTTTGTGTATCGTAACTCACGAAATCGTAATGACTCGACTGCAAACAACACGCCGGTCTGGAGTTTTACGACTCGCTAGCCGCGAGTTCATTCCCCGCTAGTACCGTTTTTTTTTCGTGTATCCATATGGTGTTGTGACGTCCACAGGATGTATATGGGGTGTACAATAAACAATTCACTTCGGCGGAAAAATCTAAAAAAAAAAAAAATTAATGAATCTAGCTAGAGGGTACTTGACAAGTTCGATTTAATTCTTGATCAACCTGGCTGTGATGCTTGCGATGGACCTCGCGCTGCAAATACTAATGTCCTTGGCTAATTAGATCACAAATTATGAGTTCCGGTCATGGACCAGTCTACGGGAACTATTACTTGCTGAACCATCAACAGATAGATAATAAGCACATATGATAAACTCCAAGAGGCCATCAGTATATAAATATGCCTGTGAAAATAGCTTAATTAAGAGGCCAGGTTCCAGACACAGACTAAACCTTCTTAAGTATAAATTGACACACACACACACACACACACACACACACACACACACACACACACACACACACACACACACACACACACACACACATGTGTGGTGAGATAGTGATGCAGGTGAATGGAGGTTTATTATGCTTGGTAAATAAATAAACATGTACACACAGATGTGTCTATACCAGCTGAGCGTCACGTTGACTGTGTAGCAGACGCTGGAGGAACTTCACGTTCGCCCTCTAACATTACGCTCGTGTAACACTTTTGTGGTATAGTAAATAAATATTTTAACGTAATTTTATAATACGTATATTATTTTATTTTTCAGTGTTGTAATATGAGAAAGTTTTTTGCATTTGGACTTTGAAAAGTGCTGGTCACGTGACTTCAGCGTGGGCACCGCCGCCACCAGCCATGATGGTGTTTTTATAAAAAAAATTAATACGTCAGTAGTGCACTGTTACTGTATATGGTAATTTCATTTTAATAAAAATTAGTTATAGTTTCGGTGTGTTCCATCAGACAGGATGGGTTGCGTATACGAGGTAATGAATGTATCAGTTTGAGCTGGTAGACTTAGGTAGAACTGTGTCGAGGAAAAGCTACTATTACCTTTTTGTCTTCCATACGTACTCAGTGTCTGGAGCAGTGTCAGTAGCAGTAGACACATCAACCTAAGTAACCAAAACTTTCAAAACAAGACTTCAAATCTATATTATTGAAGCTCTTGTATTTTCTTTAATATTGCAACTCATCCTAATAAGTTCTGTGTGCATTTCTCGCATACGGTTTTCAACAAATTTATGGATTTGTATTATTTAACTTAGGTTAGATTATTCTATGTCAAAATTAATTATAACATACCATAAGGACAGTAAATAAAATAGAAGATCAAGACGATAAAAAAGTTGCGCCTCCCGATCAGACAACTGAGACTCACCGAGCGCAAGAGAAAGATCTGTGGCACATAATACACTATTTAAGGCTCTCATCATTACGCATTTAACTATCTTAACGATAATGAAATGCTGTCTTTTATTAAGAGGACGAATTGATTGTTGTTGTATATTAACCATCATGTGTTAAAAGGGCTGTAGAAATAACAAAAGTGAAGAATATAGCGAACCTTCACTGCCCGCATCACTTAGATGAGCTGCTAGTCATGATAATATGTATAACGGATTTTTACCAGCAGTGAGGTTTATTATTATTATTATTATTATTATTATTATTATTATTATTATTATTATTGGAAAAGCGCTGAACACGTATGGGTCTTACCGTGTCCTTCAGACAGAAATACACTAAGCGATAACTTAATATTGGAAGCTCAGACTTTTCAACACCTTCCATTTAAAATAATGGTAATTACTCTCAGACCTTCAATTATCCTTCAGAGGAGAGTCTCCATGTTATGCAGTTCTGGTAATACACACTGTTGGATCTATATGCAAATTGTGTCACCAGCACCAACAGTATGTTTAATATTTGTCCTAAGAGCGGTCAACGATGGACGATGATCTCAGGAACCATCACCTGGTTGGTAGAAACCCTCGGCGAGCATGACACGGGCGGACCCCAGGTTCATGTGTAAAAACTGTATTCCCTAAAGTGTGAGATAAATGTTGGAATGGTGGGGCTCAGGCAACAGTGTTATGTTCAGTGAAGACAAGTTTCAGCTGCTCACTTTAGAAGAAGGAAGGAAATAAAGACTGAGACGATATTCAGGATTAACTCAAATCGTTCAGAAGAGCGAAAGTTCCATGCTCGAGACTTGGGAGTAATGTCAGAGATTTCATATTCAAGGATCATAATATTGTTGCTATTGCTGCAGCATAGCCTGGATAACTAGAACTTTCAAGACAAGAGGTGCTGAGTCAGTGATGATACTCTTCAAGTCCCTTGTTCTCTCCAGGCTAGAAAACTGTTGTAGATGAATGGTTCAGAGAACCGACAAGTTGATAAATTACACACATGTGCAACACTTGGCTATCTTTAATGAGGCAACGTTTCGCCACACAGTGGTTTCATTAGTCCATATAAAGGAGAATGGTCATGCCTAAACCTTTATGTATGACCGACTTCTACATTGGTCAAATGTAATACTACCTACGACTGCTGCACCTCTCCTACCCACAGTATATATGCCACTTCTTGGCACATATGCTGTATTCTGTTCAAGATTGATGGACTGATTACATCGACTCAAGGCTGAGGGACTGATTACCTCAAAACTCCTCCTGTTCTTCACCATTCTCCTTTGTATGGACTGATGAAGTCACTGTGTGGCGAAACGTTTCCTCATTAAAGATACCCAAGTGTTGCAGATGTGCCTAATTTAGAAAACTGTTGTATACTAACAGCCCTCTTCAAGGCAGGCGAGATTGCTGAACTGGAAAACGTGCAGAGAACTTTCACTGCTCGTATACATTCAGTCAGACATCTGAACTACTGTATTTCTTGGAACGTAGGCGAGACAGGTACATCATAATTTACACGTTCAAAATCCTGGAGAGACTGGTCCCAAACCTGCACACCGAAATCATTTCGTATGAAAACAAGACACTTGGCTAACGGTGCAAAATGCATCCAATAAAAAGCAAAGGTGTGGCGAGAACACTTAGACAAATCGATGAGTGTCAGAAGTCCCCGACTTCTCAACGCCTTCCCTCCGTGCATAAGGGGAATTGCTAACAAAACTCTGCCTTGAATGGGGGGCTTGATAAGTTCCTCAAATCGGTTCCTGACCAGCCTTGCTGTGGCTCGTACGTTGGACTGCGTGCGGCCAGAAGTAACAGCCGGGTTGATAAGGCCTGGAACCATCGGGAGACCTGGTCTGGGACTGGGCCGCAGGGGCGCTAACCCCCGGAAACATCCATTAGGTAAGTGATACTAAGACTGTTAAGTACTATTGTACCCCTGGGTAGCTGTGGTGGTGATGATTGCTGGCTCAGCCATTGGGAGAACCTCTTCTCAGTATATCTTTTAAGCCTTGATCACCTTGACTCCTGGAGATGACTAACTCATCAGTTATGACTACCTGCACGGAGGGGTGTCCACAGCACACGTTATGACTATACGATTAATTTTGTGAAGGTATTTGGTAAATTTAATGTAACTTGTTTTGACACGCATCATTCACCATAAAGCAGTCTTGTGTTCTCATGTAGTGGTTATACATCCGCTTGATGGGGCCATACACTCATTTTTCCTAGTTCTGTTAACTGGACGAGTTTCTGCAGCAAAGTGCCTGAAGTCCAAAGTTATGAGGGCTGTGTAGGCTTGAGATCCACGGGTAGCAACAGCCTAATTAATCAGGCGGTCAACAGTGAAATCTGATATCTGGCCGGGATGCAAAGGTGAAACTTCTTTTTAATTCTGTCACATATATGCTCAGTCATGTTATCATGCTCATAGGAGGAATAAACATTGTATTAACTTGATTCTCGGGCGAGGGAGGGAGGGGGGGGGGAGGATGATTCAAGCAGGTGTTCATGTATAACTTGCTAATATTGTGATAAATGTTAATAATGTATGATTTGTAACATTGCATGCCTTATGATTCAGGAAAATTGCGTAACTCAGTCAAATATTATGAAAAGTGACAAGATATGCTGACACTGCGGAACTTTTAGTCTGTAGTGTGTGTTTAGCAGCATCCTCGACTTCGTCCTCCATTGTCTTAGTATTTAATGCTTTCAGGTCACCATCCTCACTCATTTCCTCTTCCTTGTCACCTCTGGGCGCTCCTCGTTCCTCAAAAATTGTCACTCTGAGATGATTTTGTGCACTGAGGCTTGAGAGCGCGCACCTCACTCTGTTAATGAGCGATCTTGTTCCTCTCTCTGCTACTTGTGCCGTGCTACTGACTTGTTTTTTCAGTAACGTCGGCATGTTCGCTTATGTCAACTCTTTGATGACCTGGGTACTTGCAAGGGACTTTTCTAAAATCTTAGATAATTCTTAGAATATCAGCCAATGGATATACTTTTTAAAAGTGAGAGATATTTTAACCTTTCTTGAATTACGAAATCGTAATTACAGAATTGCAAATATATCAGGGAGCGGGTCGTGGCTTGAATCCATAGCAAGCGAGTTCTGAAAGGCCAGTGCGTTAACCACTCGGCCGACTGCCTCTAATAACAGTCATCCAACTGTGAGTTTAGGAGTCACTTGCCAAGGCTTCAAACCTCGCTCTTTCCGTGATTTAGCATTCATGATTATTTTTTGGGTTCCCTGAATATTTGTGTGAATACTTTTAATTGCGTGTTATGTTTTAGCTGGGGCGTTTATGACAAGCCTGCGTGGAGTTGAAATTTGTTAAACACATGGTACTCATCTATATGTTCTCTTAAGAAATTCTGCTATTTCTGCCTTCCTCGGACACCATTACCATTATTAGTCTTCCATTCCTTCTTCCACTGGACACCATTATTATCAGTCTCGTCTCCCTTCTGTCTCCTCTTCCTTCACCGCCTTCTCCCTTCCTGTTTACCTCCCTGGTGCCGTCTTTAACACTCCCAGTTCATTCTTTTACGTCAGCGGGGAAACTTTAGAAACTTTGATGACCCACAACATACTTGACCTGAGTAACCTCCCCCCCCCCACACACACAAAACAGCCAGTTAAGAGTCGGGGCCAGGAGTTAAGACTCAAACTAGGGACTGGTTCTAGACCTATCCACCAGTATCACAATGTGAAAGTAAGAAACGGCAGAAGGTGCACTTTACTTCCACTAAAAATACAAGGGCGCCACGAGTACATTAATTAAGTGAACTTATTGAGAGCAAGAGGTCCCCGACTTTTGAACGCCTTCCCTAGGTTCATAAGGGAAATTACCAGCAAACCTCTGGTTATCTTCATGAGAAAACTGGACAGGTTCCTCAAATAAATTCCGGTCAGCTGAGCTGTGGTTCTTACATTGAACTGCATGCGGCCAGCAGTAACAACCTCTATGATCAGGCCTTGATCTTCCAGAAGGCATTCCTACCTACCTGGAGGGTGTTCCGGAGGTCAACGCCTGGTTCATGACCAGGCCGCACGGTAAATCAGGGCTTGATCAACGAAGCTGTCACGCAGTCCACCGACAACACATATCCCGACTGGGCAGGTACTGAGTTAAGAAATCTATTCAGTTCCCTCTTGATAGCAAGGAGTCTATTGGTAATCCCCCTTATGAATGATGGAAGGCTGTTTAACAGTTTTAACAGTGTTTTCTCTGTGTACTCACTGGAGTATGCTGCACCGTCTACCGAATCTTTTACTTTCGTAGAGGGGGATTTCTGTGTGTAGATTTGGGAACAGTTCCTCTAGGATTTCCTACTTGCGTATTTTGACGTTTCTTTCTCGCCTGCAATGCAAAAAGTACAGGTTAAGGGGCTGCAAACGTTCCCAGTAATTGAGGTGCTTGACTGAACTTGTACGTGCAGTGAAGGCTGTCTGTACACTCTCCAGAACTGCATTTCACCTGCCTTAAAATGGCTGTTAGTGTACACCAGTATTCCAGCCTAGAGAGAATAAGTGGTTTAAAGAGGATCGTTATTGGCCTGGCATCCATTGTTTTGAAAGTTCTCATTATCCAAACTATAATTTTCCTTGTGGCTGTGATAATGACGGTTGTGATCCGTGAAGATAAGATCCTCTGACATTATCACTAAGTTCTTGACACTAGTTTTTCGCTCTATTATGTGGTTAGAATTTGTTTTATACTCCGTTCTAGCTTATATTTTCTCAAGTTTCCCCCAGCACACATAAGGGGGATTACCAACAGACCCCTGGCAGTCTTCAAGCTGGCACTGGACAAGCACCTAAAGTCTGTTCCTGACCAGCCGGGCTGTGGCTCGTACGTTGGTTTGCGTGCAGCCAGCAGCAGCAGCCTGGTTGATCAGGCTCTGATCCACCAGGAGGCCTGGTCACAGACTGGGCCGCGGGGGCGTTGACCCCCGGAGCTCTCTCCAGGTAAACTCCAGGTAAACAGAGTAACTGAAATTTGTCTGCATTGAACATTGTCCTCATTCTGTGGCTCATTACAAGACTTAGGTTATATCCGCTTGGAGATTTACAGTACCCTCAGTGGATGACACTCGCACATATTCTAGTATCGTCTGTAAAGGAAGATACAGTGCTATGGTTTACATCTGTCAGATATGAGGATGAAGAGGATGGGAGCGAGTACTGTACCGTGTGGAAGACAACTTTTCACTGTGGCAGCATCTGACTTATCTCTCTCTGTTTGTATACTACATCTGAATTCTCCAGTGCATCCAAGACTGTCATAGTGGTCCAGTAGTTGCGAGAGGCAGAAGCGACTTACTCTAAACCCATCCTGCCCTGGGTTGTGTAATTGTTGGGAATCCAAGTCGTTGGTGATCTTGCGTTTAGAACCCTCTCAAAGATTTTTATGGTGTAGGATGTTAGTGGTATCGGTTTGTCATTTTTTTGTTATTGTTTTGCTGCCATCTTTCTGGAGTGGGGCTATATCCGTTGTTTTTAGTGACTGTTGTAACCCCCCTGTGTCTGGGCTCCCTCTCTACACAACACTGAAGGGTTTTTTCAGTTCTTGATGAACACGGAGTTACAAGAGTCAGCCTGGGGCAGAGTACATGAGCATGTTGTCAGTGGCTTTCTCATTCTCAGAGTCCAGTGCTGTTAGGTTAAGTCAGAAATTTTGGAGATATTGACAGTTTTGAGTCTCATTTACGAAAAATTCGGATGGTCTGGGACCGGGCCACGGAGGCACTGAAACATGGTTCAGGTATCCTAGGTATGATAGGATCTTGGGGCCCAGGAATCAGTAAAGCCGGTGTGTACAGCTAGGTAAATACCCAATTGTATTTTGTTCCAAGAGAAGCAAAAAATCTATGTGAATGTGTTTAAAAAATTGTATATTAAGTAGGATTTCAAAATATACCTGGAGAGGGTTCCGGGAGTCAACGCCCCCGCGGCCCGGTCTGTGACCAGGCCTCATGGTGGATCAGGGCCTGATCAACCAGGCTGTTACTGTAGGCCACACGCAACCCGACTTGCGAACCACAGCCCGGCTGGTCAGGTACTGGCTTTTAGGTACCTGTAGAGCGCCTTCTTGAAGACAGCCAGGGTTCTATTGGTAGTCCCCCTAATGTATGCTGGGAGGCAGTTGAGCAGTCTTGGGCCCCTGGCACTTATTGTGTTGTCTCTTACCGTGCTAGTGACACCCCTGCTTTTAATTGGGGGATGTTGCATCATGTGCAAGTTTGGTACTAATCTCTATAGGATTTTCCAAGTGTATATAATCATGTGTCTCTACCGCCTGCGTTCCAGGGAGTACAGGTTGAGGAACTTCAAGCGTTCCCAGTAATTGAGGTGTTTTATCTCCGTTATGCGCGCCGTGAAGGTTCTCTGTACATTTTCTAGGTCAGCAATTTCACCTGCCTTGAAAGGTGCTGTTAGTGTGCAACAATATTCCAGCCTAGATAGAACAAGTGACCTGAAGAGTGTCATCATGGGCTTGGCCTCCCTACTTTTGAAGGTTCTCATTATCCATCCTGTCATTTTTCTAGCAGATGCGATTGATACAATGTTATGGTCGTTGAATGTGAGATCTGCAATAAGATCTGGGTACATGAAGCAAATAAAACCAAAACACTATCCACGCAAGTTATACATTCGTCTAAAGAAATATTGCGGTCATCTAAAGTCATCTTGATTATTACAAAAGTCACACGTAACAAAATAGATTGATTCCAGAGTAAAAAAAAAAATATGAATTAGCAATGATGGCCTAAGGCAGTGAATATTCTTATTTTAGAATGAGCTAAAAAGTAGAGCAGAAAATACATCACGTTCAAAATTGTCTCATGAATAAAATCACAATTTCTCTACAACCACTCCCCACTGCAGCAGGCCTACTGGCCCATGTTGTTAGGTAAGACACATATGCAACAGTTAGGTATCTTTATTATGAAACGTTTCGCCTACACAGTAGGCTTCTTCAGTCGAGTACAGAAAAGTTGATAGAAGCAGAAGAGACTTGAAGACGATGTAATCAGTCCATCACCCTTAAAGTTTTGAGGTGGTCAGTCCCTCAGACTGGAGAAGAGCATTGTTCCATAGTATGAAACAATACTGGCCCATGCGAGGCAGATCCAAGTCTCCTACCGGCTTAAGCCAATGCCCTAACCTAGTCAGGTCATGT
This sequence comes from Cherax quadricarinatus, assembly GCF_038502225.1. Classification (NCBI taxonomy): domain Eukaryota; kingdom Metazoa; phylum Arthropoda; class Malacostraca; order Decapoda; family Parastacidae; genus Cherax; species Cherax quadricarinatus. Next base: position 3,461,528 of record NC_091299.1, read on the forward strand.
CACATTCACTTAAGGAAGGAACACGGTATCAGACCTAGTAGCACAAGCTAGTCAGGTCCAACTCACACCCACTCATGTATTTATATAACTTATTTTTAAAACTACCTAGCACACTGACACCCCATACTGTCTTGACCTCGAAGTTGTATTTGACACAGTTAACCGACTGTAGTGAACTTGCCAGGATGTATGTAGCTGCTGTTCCAGAGACATATAAGTGTAACAAAAGACATTAGATTAGATATAAATAACCCGTACATAGGAGAGGGGAGCTTACGACGACGTTCCGGTCCGACTTGGACCATTTACAAAGTGTGATGAATAGTTTTGGAAACTAACAAGTTGAAGAATTGAGACACTTATGCAACATAAGGGAATCTTTATTGAAGAAACGTTTCGCCACACAGTTGCTTCATCAGTCCAATACAAAGCAGGTATAAGGAGAGGAGAAGTTGGAGGTAGTCAGTCCCTCAGCCTGGAATCGATGTGTTCAGTCCATCACTCTTGTAGGAAGTACAGCATAGGGCCAGGAGGTGGCTTATATACTGCAGTCAGGTGAGGCGAAGCAGGAGGAGGCGGGATCACAGTGGAACCATCCACTAGTGTAAGTAGGTCTTCGTCCAAAGGTTGGACAAGTGTTAAAGAATTCTATGTATCAAGATCCCATGATGATGCAGTGTCTGACAGATGTGATGAATGGTTTTGAAAGCCTACAAGTTGAAGAATCGAGACACTTATGCAACATCTGTCAAATACTGCAACATCATGGGATCTTTGTACAAAGAATTCTTCAACTCTTGTCCAACCTTTGGACGAAGACCTACTTACACTAGTGGATGGTTCCACTGTGATCCCGCCTCCTCCTGCTTCGACTCACCTAAGAACATAAGAACGAAGGAACACTGCAGAAGGCCTACTGGCCCATGCGAGGCAGGTCCAAGTCTCCTACCGGCTTAAGCCAATGCACCCAACCTAGTCAGGTCAGGTCACATTGACTTAAGGGAGGAACACGGCAACCGACCTGGTAGCACAAGCTATCAGGTCTAACTCACACCCACCCACATCCACTCATGTATTTATCCAACCTATTTTTAAAGCTACACAACGTTCTGGCCTCTATAACGGTACTTGGGAGTTTGTTCCACTCATCCACAACTCTATTACCAAACCAGTACTTTCCTATATCCTTCCTGAATCTGAATTTTTCCAACTTAAAACCATTGCTGCGAGTCCTGTCTAGGCTAGATATTTTCAGCACACTATTTACATCCCCTTTATTTATTCCTGTCTTCCATTTATACACCTCAATCATATCCCCCCTAATTCTACGTCTTTCTAGAGAGTGCAGATTCAGGGCCCTTAGTCTATCCTCATAGGGAAGGTTTCTGATACATGGGATCAACTTTGTCATCCTCCTTTGTACATTTTCCAGAGAATTTATATCCATTCTGTAATAAGGTGACCAAAACTGTGCAGCATAATCTAAATGAGGCCTAACCAAGGATGTATAGAGTTGAAGAACAACCTGAGGACTCCTATTATTTATGCTTCTTGATATGAAGCCAAGGATTCTATTAGCTTTATTGCGAACACTTATGCACTGTTGTCTTGGTTTCAGATTACTGCTAACCAGAACTCCTAAATCTTTTTCGCAATCCGTAATATTAAGATCTACATTATTTAGTTTATATGTGGCATGATTATTGTCCTGTCCAACATTTAGAACTTTGCATTTGTCTATATTAAACTGCATCTGCCACTTCTCCGACCACTGCATCAGTCTATTCAAATCTTCCTGGAGTGCTCGAATGTCCTCGTCAGAATGAATTCGACGGCCTATTTTGGTGTCATCGGCAAACTTGCCGATGTCGCTCTTTATGCCCTCATCTATGTCGTTTATGTAGATTGTGAACAGCAGGGGGCCCAACACTGACCCCTGTGGAACACCGCTCGTGACACTTCCCCACTCTGATTTCTCCCCATTTATGCAAACTCTCTGCTGCCTATTTGTCAACCATGCCTCTATCCAGGAAAAAATTTCTCCTCCTATTCCATGTGCTTTAATTTTCCTCAATAGTCTCTGATGTGGGACCCTGTCAAAAGCCTTACTGAAGTCCATATACACAATATCATATTCATTACCATGATCTACCTCCTCAAATACCTTAGTGAAAAAAGTTAATAAATTCGTAAGGCAGGAACGCCCCTTTGTAAAACCATGCTGAGATTCGTTGATTAATTTATGCTTTTCAAGGTGGCTACGAACTGCCTCGGCAATTATTGATTCCATAAATTTTCCCACTATGGAGGTTAGGCTTATTGGTCTATAGTTCGAAGCTAAGGACCTGTCACCTGTTTTGAAAATAGGTATCACATTTGCCATTTTCCACTTATCTGGCACCATGCCAGTTTGTAGTGATATGTTGAAAAGATTAGCCAAAGGTGTGCTAAGCTCCTCTTTACATTCCTTTAGAACCCTTGCATACAGTTCATCAGGGCCTGGGGATTTGTTAGGTTTTAATTTATCTATTTGCCTAAGGACCATGTCACTTGTGACCCTAATAGTACACAGTTTATTATCGTCCTGTTCTACATAATTTATCATTACTGGAATATCGCTGGTATCCTCCTGTGTAAAAACTGAGAGGAAGTATGTGTTAAAAATTCTACACATTTCCTTATCACTGTCAGTGAGCTGACCCGAGGAACTTTTGAGTGGGCCTATCTTGTCCCTGATCTTACTTCTGTATACCTGAAAGAATCCTTTTGGGTTAGTCTTCGATTCTCTTGCAACTTTAACCTCATAATCTCTTTTTGCTTTTCTAATTCCCTTTTTTATTTCTCTCTTTAACTGAATATATCGATTTCTCAATTGCCCCTCTCCTCTTTTGATTTGCCTATATATGCCTCTCTTTTGACCAATCAGATATTTTAATCTATTGTTCATCCATTTAGGATCATTTTTGTTTGATCTGATTTCCCTATTTGGAACATAATTTGACTGAGCAGCTAGAACTATGCCCTGGAAAGCATCATATCGGCAACCATCACCACCTACCTGACCCTTAGTCAGGTCATTCCAGTTCAGCCCACCTAAGTAATTTTTCAGTCCTATGAAATCAGCCAAGCGAAAGTCAGGGACGGAGACTTGATTGCCATTATTAGGGGAATTCCATGATATATTAAAACTGAGTGATTTGTGATCACTTTCCCCAAGCTCATCATTAACCTCAAGATTATTAATTAGTGTTTCCCTACTGGCAAGAACCAAGTCAAGGAGGTTATTTCCCCTAGTTGGCTCTGTCACAAACTGTTTTAAAAAACAATCCTGGATCGTATCAAGAAAGTCACCTGACTCTAAATTTCCTGTCAAATTGCTCCAGTCAATCTGTCTATAGTTGAAATCTCCCATTAGCACAACATTTTCGTATGTAGATGCCTTACGAATTTCGTCCCATAGAAGTTTACTGCACTCCCTATCAAGATTTGGGGCCCTGTAAATCACACCCAAAATTAGTTTTTCTCGGCCCTCGAGAAGCTGTAACCAAACAGATTCAGTGGCTGACGCTTCTAATTTAATATCTTGTCTAACACAACAATTTAAATTGTCTCTGACATACATCGCTACTCCACCACCTTTCCTGTTGACCCTGTCAGTGTGGAATAATTTGTAGCCTTGTATGTGACATTCAGAGGGCATCTCTCTATCTTTCAGATTGAGCCAGGTCTCTGTTATAGCAATAATATCTATGTCTCCTGCACTTGCAATTAATCTTAGCTCATCTATCTTATTTCTTACACTCCTGCTATTAGTATAGTAAACCTTAAGGGAGCTAGTCCCTTGCTGCCCTCTGCTGTCCCCCTTTGTTTGCTGACCTGATCTATTGTCTTTATTTATAACTTCATGCTGAATGCCTTTTATACATTTACTGTTTCCAACCCAAGTGTTGCAACCTGCTTGTTTCCCACACACACCCATACCTCTATCTTCCATCAGTTTAAAATCATAGGCATTTCACCAATGGCCTTCTCAATCGAGTCTGCAAGTGCTACCACCCCAGCCCCAGAGAGATGTACCCCATCCCTTGCATACATATCATGTTTGCCATAAAAGTTGTTCCAGTTGTCAATGAATGGGATTGCATGTTCCTTGCAGTATCTGTCTAGCCAGCAATTTACACCAATTGCCCTAGACAACCATTCATTTCCTACTCCCCTTCTAGGCAAGATGCTACATATGATTGGGATCCCTCCCTTAGACTTAATGAAATCTATAGCTGACCTGTACTTATCTAGCAGCTCTTCTCTCCTACCCTTCCCAATATCATTTCCACCAGCACTGAGACAGATAATGGGCTTGCTCCCATTACCTGACATGATATTATCCAGCCTGTTGACAATGTCTCCAACACCAGCTCCAGGGAAGCACACTCTATCTCTCATCTTCTTATTCCTATTACAAAAAGCACGGTCAATGTATCTTACCTGAGAGTCACCAACCACAAGAATGCGCTTACCTCCATTAGCAGGGGCAGTAGTACCCTTACCTTCACTGGCCACTGAAGTACATTCATCCTGAAGAACAGAGAAGCGATTTCCTACCTTCAGATCTTCACTCTTAACTTTCCTTACTCTGATGCGCCTTCCATTACTGTGAACTACTCGCCACTTGTAGCAGGTGCTGGGCTGCACCTCACTGCTGGTAGCCGTTGCTGCCACCCCAACTACAGCCTCCTCACAGCGAGAGACAGACTGCACCTCGCTGCTAGAAGCCTCATTCCCCACAACTCCAGCCACCTCACACTCTCTCCCAGCCCCATTGAGGTGGACCTTCAGCCTCCTAATCTCCTCCTGGAGAAGCAAGACCTCCTCCTTCAACTCTCCAACCCCAATTTTTAAAACACTGCAGAAGCAAGCCATGCTTTGTAACCGTCCACACTAATCCCCAAGGCAGCTCAGGGTCTGTGACCTCACGTGACGACTGACCACTGAGTACTGACGACTGACCACTGAGTACTGACGACTGACCACCTCTCTGGCCCTATGCTGTACTTCCTACAAGAGTGATGGACTGAACACATCGATTCCAGGCTGAGGGACTGATTACCTCCAACTTCTCCTCTCCTTATACCTGCTTTGTATTGGACTGATGAAGCCACTGTGTGGCGAAACGTTTCCTCAGTAAAGATTCCCTTATGCTGCAGTTCTTCATTCATAAAGTCATACTAACACAAAGGAGAGAAGGAGGCAGTATATATAGGCCAGTAGACATGGACGGGACAA
>NC_091299.1:3474310-3549310 GCF_038502225.1 Cherax quadricarinatus
ATATTGAATTTAAGTAGATATTTGTAAGAGTTAGCAGTCGTCTTTCATATTTATAAAACATGAAGAACAGGCCAGCAATCCTACAAGATATTTTTGTTCACCCCAGAGAATGATCTCTGTACTGTCACTGCTCCTGTTATTTATTTACCATACATTGCACTAGTCATGTGGTACCCTATGTATGGTGGGGGTTTCGTTGTCTTGGTCTTGTTGAACACGCTTCCAGTGCATAGGATATCCACATAGCTGTTGGGATGTGCACACAGGCCGGCCACGTGTGCGCGTGCTGGGGAGTCAGGTGGGAATCACGTGCAGACTTGTTTCACTCTTGTGCTGATGCATACGGATGGGGAGGGGATGCGTGTGCGAACGCGCGCCTGCGTGTGACATCACTATTTTTGTTGTGGTCGGTTTGCATAAATATCTTTTCTTTACGTCGGTGAAAAATAATAAATATTCTTAAGAGCAACTTAATAACTTCTGATACTTCTTTCCTTCCCAAGCACCAGACGAGCCTGGCCCAAGGCCGGGCTCTGGGAGTAGAAAAACTCGAGAGCTCATTGAACGTTTATCATTTTCTTTATCGCATCACCTGGGTTTACTGTGTTTACCTTTGATATATACCTTTGAAGAATTTCGAGAGTATATCTACTCTCTGAGCCCGGCCATGGGCCAGGCTCGTCTGGTGCTCGCCTGGTCAACCAGGCTGTTGCTGCTGGAGGCCCGCTGCCCCACATATCCTTCACAGCCTGGTTGATCTGGCACCTGGTAAAGATACTTGTCTAGTTTCCTCTTGAAGGCTTCAACACTTGTTCCAGCAGTGTTTCTGATATCTTCTGGTAAGATGTTGAAAAGTCTGGGACCCCGGATGTTGATACAGTGTTCCCTTATTGTGCCCACCGCACCCCTGCTCCTCACTGGGTTTGTTTTACACTTCCTCCCATATCTCTCACTCCACTATGTTGTTATGGCAGTGTGCAGATTTGGGACCAGGCCCTCGAGTACCTTCCAGGTATATGTTATCATGTACCTCTCTCTCCTCCGCTCGAGTACCTTCCAGGTATATGTTATCATGTACCTCTCTCTTCTCCGCTCGAGTACCTTCCAGGTATATGTTATCATGTACCTCTCTCTTCTCCGCTCGAGTACCTTCCAGGTATATGTTATCATGTACCTCTCTCTCCTCCGCTCGAGTACCTTCCAGGTATATGTTATCATGTACCTCTCTCTCCTCCGCTCGAGTACCTTCCAGGTATATGTTATCATGTACGTCTCTCTTCTCCGCTCGAGTACCTTCCAGGTATATGTTATCATGTACGTCTCTCTTCTCCGCTCGAGTACCTTCCAGGTATATATTATCATGTACCTCTCTCTCCTCCGCTCGAGTACCTTCCAGATATATATTATCATGTACCTCTCTCTCCTCCGCTCCTATGATGTTTTTATAGGCAGACAATTTTTCTCAGTCCCTAGATCATCTCTTAACGGTTGCCTTCTCTGGTTCCTGTTGTACACTGTGTGCCTAGTCTTCATCTGCTCTGTATATCAATCATCTGCTCCATCGCGTCCTCCTTTCCATCTCCCATTAATAAAGAAACTCCGCCAAGTACCAGATCAACCAGGCTGTGATGGATATGTGGGTCAGCGGGCCTCCAGCAGCAACAGCCTGGTTGACCAGGCAAGCCTGGCCTAGGGAACGCTCCGGGAATAGAAAAACTCTCGAAACTCATCAAAGGTATATCAGAGGTATAAAGGTATGTCTCAGCTGTTTTTGTGTCAGACAACGAGGGCAGCTTTTAGTCTTTTCAATGTTTATAATTCAGATTTCTTCGCTCTGACTCATTTGTTTTGTAATATAGCTTGGAACTGTTGGCATGTTTGTTTAGGTACAAACACTGTACCAGTACTGCATATTATAATGTTAATGTAATGTATGTTATGAACAGCTTCTTCAGTATTTGAACAAACATATAACTTAAGGCTAGCGTGACGTGTACTAAACCTGAAACTCTTACACAAGTTATCTCCTTGTCTGGTGATATTTTTATTTTAGGTATTTCTTCATTTTCATGACTCACGAAATCGTAATGACACGATTGCAAACAAACCATACCCCGGCCGGGATTGTACCCGCTGTCAGAGAGTCTCAAAACTCCAGCCCTAACGCGACGGGCTGGAGTTTTGAGACTCTCTGACCGCGGGTTCAATCCCGGCCGGGGTATGGTTTCTTCATCTCTCCCATCCCCACCTCCTTTGATTTTTATCGCATAATTTGTATGGCACTTCTGGTACGAGTATTGCGCTCTTGTATGGCTTGTGTTTTGGTGGTGCAGCTCTAAACCAGCGTGGGTCATTCAGAGCCTGGAGTGGTGAGGCACTGATCCAACACTGAAGTGTGAAACAAACATGTTAACCTGACTGCACTCACCTCACTCTCTGCTATAATTATTATTATTAATCAAAAGCTGAATCCGTGTGGATCTAATACTTAAAGTATGTAATATAGAAGTATGATGTTCTGGTGAGTATAGTGTTGGGTGAGTGTGAGTATAGTGTTGGGTGAGTGTGGGTATAGTGTTGGGTGAGTGTGAGTATAGTGTTGGGTGAGTGTGAGTATAGTGTTTGGTGAGTGTGAGTATAGTGTTTGGTGAGTGTGAGTATAGTGTTGGGTGAGTGTGAGTATAGTGTTGGGTGAGTGTGAGTATAGTGTTGGGTGAGTGTGAGTATAGTGTTGGGTGAGTGTGAGTATAGTGTTTGGTGAGTGTGAGTATAGTGTTTGGTGAGTGTGAGTATAGTGTTTGGTGAGTGTGAGTATAGTGTTTGGTGTGAGTGTGAGTATATAGTGTTGGGTGAGTGTGAGTATAGTGTTTGGTGAGTGTGAGTATAGTGTTGGGTGAGTGTGAGTATAGTGTTTGGTGAGTGTGAGTATAGTGTTTGGTGAGTGTGAGTATAGTGTTTGGTGAGTGTGAGTATAGTGTTTGGTGAGTGTGAGTATAGTGTTTGGTGAGTGTGAGTATAGTGTTTGGTGAGTGTGAGTATAGTGTTTGGTGAGTGTGAGTATAGTGTTTGGTGAGTGTGAGTATAGTGTTTGGTGAGTGTGAGTATAGTGTTTGGTGAGTGTGAGTATAGTGTTTGGTGAGTGTGAGTATAGTGTTGGGTGAGTGTGAGTATAGTGTTTGGTGAGTGTGAGTATAGTGTTTGGTGTGTGTGAGTATAGTGTTTGGTGAGTGTGAGTATAGTGTTTGGTGAGTGTGAGTATAGTGTTTGGTGAGTGTGAGTATAGTGTTTGGTGAGTGTGGGTATAGTGTTTGGTGAGTGTGAGTATAGTGTTGGGTGAGTGTGAGTATAGTGTTTGGTGAGTGTGAGTATAGTGTTTGGTGAGTGTGAGTATAGTGTTTGGTGAGTGTGAGTATAGTGTTTGGTGAGTGTGAGTATAGTGTTTGGTGAGTGTGGGTATAGTGTTGGGTGAGTGTGAGTATAGTGTTTGGTGAGTGTGAGTATAGTGTTTGGTGAGTGTGGGTATAGTGTTGAGTGAGTGTGGGTATAGTGTTTGGTGAGTGTGAGTATAGTGTTGAGTGTGGGTACAGTGTTGGGTGAGTGTGGGTATAGTGTTGGGTGAGTGTGGGTATAGTGTTGGGTGAGTGTGAGTATAGTGTTGGGTGAGTGTGAGTATTGTGTTTGGTGAGTGTGAGTATAGTGTTTGGTGAGTGTGAGTATAGTGTTTGGTGAGTGAGTATAGTGTTTGGTGAGTGTGAGTATAGTGTTTGGTAAGTGTGAGTATAGTGTTTGGTGAGTGTGAGAATAGTGTTTGGTGAGTGTGAGTATAGTGTTTGGTGAGTGTGGGTATAGTGTTTGGTGAGTGTGAGTATAGTGTTTGGTGAGTGTGAGTATAGTGTTGGGTGAGTGTGATTATAGTGTTGGGCGAGTGTGAGTATAGTGTTGGGTGAGTGTGAGTATAGTGTTGGGTGAGTGTGAGTATAGTGTTTTGTGAGTGTGAGTATAGTGTTTGGTGAGTGTGAGTATAGTGTTGGGTGAGTGTGAGTATAGTGTTGGGTGAGTGTGAGTATAGTGTTGGGTGAGTGTGAGTATAGTGTTGGGTGAGTGTGAGTATAGTGTTGGGTGAGTGTGAGTATAGTGTTTGGTGAGTGTGAGTATAGTGTTTTGTGAGTGTGAGTATAGTGCTGGGTGAGTGTGAGTATAGTGTTTGGTGAGTGTGATTATAGTGTTGGGTGAGTGTGATTATAGTGTTGGATGAGTGTGAGTATAGTGTTGGGTGAGTGTGATTATAGTGTTGGGTGAGTGTGAGTATAGTGTTTTGTGAGTGTGAGTATAGTGTTGGGTGAGTGTGAGTATAGTGTTGGGTGAGTGTGAGTATAGTGTTGGGTGAGTGTGAGTATAGTGTTGGGTGAGTGTGAGTATAGTGTTTGGTGAGTGTGAGTATAGTGTTTTGTGAGTGTGAGTATAGTGCTGGGTGAGTGTGAGTATAGTGTTTTATGAGTGTGATTATAGTGTTGGGTGAGTGTGATTATAGTGTTGGGTGAGTGTGAGTATAGTGTTGGGTGAGTGTGAGTATAGTGCTGGGTGAGTGTGAGTATAGTGTTTGGTGAGTGTGAGTATAGTGTTGGGTGAGTGTGGGTATAGTGTTTGGTGTGTGTGAGTATAGTGTTTGGTGAGTGTGAGTATAGTGTTGGGTGAGTGTGAGTATAGTGTTGGGTGAGTGTGGGTATAGTGTTTGGTGAGTGTGAGTATAGTGTTTGGTGAGTGTGAGTATAGTGTTTGGTGAGTGTGAGTATAGTGTTTGGTGAGTGTGAGTATAGTGTTGGGTGAGTGTGGGTATAGTGTTTGGTGAGTGTGAGTATAGTGTTGAGTGTGGGTACAGTGTTGGGTGAGTATGGGTAGTGTTGGGTGAGTGTGGGTATAGTGTTGGGTGAGTGTGGGTAGTGTTGGGTGAGTGTGGGTATAGTGTTGGGTGAGTGTGGGTATAGTGTTGGGTGAGTGTGGGTATAGTGTTGGGTGAGTGTGGGTATAGTGTTGGGTGAGTGTGGGTATAGTGTTGGGTGAGTGTGGGTATAGTGTTGTGTGAATGTGGGTATAGTGTTGGGTGAGTGTGGGTACAGTGTTGGGTGAGTATGGGTATAGTGTTGGGTGAGTGTGGGTACAGTGTTGGGTGAGTATGGGTATAGTGTTGGGTGAGTGTGGGTACAGTGTTGGGTGAGTATGGGTATAGTGTTGGGTGAGTGTGGGTACAGTGTTGGGTGAGTGTGGGTATAGTGTTGGGTGAGTGTGGGTATAGTGTTGGGTGAGTGTGGGTACAGTGTTGGGTGAGTATGGGTGTAGTGTTGGGTGAGTGTGGGTACAGTGTTGGGTGAGTGTGAGTATAGTGTTGGGTGAGTGTGGGTACAGTGTTGGGTGAGTGTGGGTATAGTGTTGGGTGAGTGTGGGTACAGTGTTGGGTGAGTGTGAGTATAGTGTTGGGTGAGTGTGGGTATATTGAGTGTGGGTACAGTGTTAGGTGAGTGTGGGTATAGTGTTGGGTGAGTGTGGGTACAGTGTTGGGTGAGTGTGGGTACAGTGTTGGGTGAGTATGGGTACAGTGTTGGGTGAGTGTGGGTACAGTGTTGGGTGAGTGTGGGTATAGTGTTGGGTGAGTGTGGGTACAGTGTTGAGTGTGGTGTTACAGGGTATAATAAGAGATATTTTGTTTAGTTTTGTGTTACTTTGTGTGTTTCCCATTGTTTTTCTGTGCATGTATTGTGTGTGCCTCACAGCACATGTTTGCCCGTGCACCGGTCATTGTAACATGTATAGAGGTTCATATGTGCAACTCTTGCAGGTGCGGTCATGGCGGCGTGGTGGGCGGGGTGGGCGGCGCAGGCGGCGGCAGCGTAACGGGTAGCGGGTGGCGCGCCGCCCCGAAATCGGGGGGCGCAGCTTCCGGACCCGGGTCGCCGCCTGCCATGTCCAAAGGCCGCACGCGGGCACCCACCTCAACAGCGGCCAGCGGAGGAGGCACCAGTAGTGCATCCCCCCTCTCCACCACCACCACCACAACCACCATCACCACCACCACGACTACTACAACTCCCTCAACTGCCACCTCCAACATGAATGGAGAGAGGCGCTCTGGCGTGGAAGTAGTGCCACCCTCCAGTCGTCGGCCAGTTCGAACTTCAGCCACCTTCACCTCCAGTATTAAAGGCCTCTTGCAGCAGCGAGAGGACGCTGCTGGAGGCGGCGTGGGTGTGTTCTCCACTCTGCGGCGCTCATTGCCGCGCTCCAGGTCAGCGTCCTCACACGTGGAGGGGCGCGCTACCCAGGAGGAGGCCACTGGAGCCCGCCGTTCTAACCTGCCTCCCTTGAGGACCACTGGGGGTCCCTCGCCGCGTGGGCGACGAACACTGTCTACCATGGGCTCTAAAAGACGATCCGTCATACTTGAGGAGGACAAGGAGGCTCTTAATGGTGAAGAGTCAGCAGTAGCGCCGCCCCCTGTGACCGGCGTCACCGGAGGTCGGCGCCACTCTCCCAGGGCGCGGCGCTCTCACAGTGTGCAAGAGGAACGACAGTCCCCGGCTAGAGATCATGGCATTACTAAACAATATAGTGTAGAAGAACGTGTGTCAAAAACTAATAAATCTTCCCCGGGAGACGAGTCTCCCAGAGCCGATGAAGAGGACGCTGATGGCGTCTCAAAAGAAGGGGAAGAAAGAACACGAGAGGCTGGTACTCTAACAGACAAAGAAAAAGTCGAATGTGAACGTGATGAAAAAGACAAAGATGAACGTGAAGAGGAGGAGCGACGTGCTCCTGTAGAGGAGGAGGAGGCAGAAGAAGCAGTGGACAAGTCGCCAGACGGACGCTTTCTCAAGTTTGACCACGAGATTGGTCGTGGCTCTTTCAAGACGGTGTACCGCGGCCTGGATACCGACACCGGGGTCGACGTCGCTTGGTGCGAGCTCCTGGTGAGTACTGTCTATATTTTCATGTCTTTATTGACTCAAGAAATCGTAATGACACGATTGCAAACAAACCATACCCCCGGCCGGGATTGAACCCGCGGTCATAGAGTCTCAAAACTCCAGTTGGATGAATCTTATTGTGGCTAGCTGGTCTAGTGGCTAACGCGACGGGCTGGAGTTTTGAGACTCTATGACCGCGGGTTCAATCCCGGCCGGGGGTATGGTATGTCTTTATTGTCCCGTAGCTCGGTTGGTAGCGCACTCAACTCTCACATTAAGGTCTGTGGTTCGATCCTCGGTACGGATAGAGACATTAGGGGCGTGTTTCCTTAAGACACCTGTCCCTGTTCACCTAGCAGTAAGTAGTACTGAGTGCAAGTAGGTACCTGTGTGTTAGCTGACTGGTGTGAGTCACATCCTGGGGACAGAATTGTCTTGAAATGCTCTGCATAACCCGGGGCTTTCTATATAGTATGTTACTGATGTCATCCAGGTTTGTATAAGTTGTGTCATGTACTTGTAGAAGTAAATATTATTATTTAAACTGTATGACCCTTACGGGTTATGATTATAATAATTTCCTGTTATTCAGTTTTACATATTGCCACGTGATTGCAACCGATGGGTGTGCCGTGGCCCGCCAGGGATCATGGCATCACTATGGGTGTGCCGTGGCCCGCCAGGGATCATGGCATCACTATGGGTGTGCCGTGGCCCGCCAGGGATCATGGCATCACTATGGGTGTGTCGTGGCCCGCCAGGGATCATGGCATCACTATGGGTGTGCCGTGGCCCGCCAGGGATCATGGCATCACTATGGGTGTGCCGTGGCCCGCCAGGGATCATGGCATCACTATGGGTGTGTCGTGGCCCGCCAGGGATCATGGCATCACTATGGGTGTGTCGTGGCCCGCCAGGGATCATGGCATCACTATGGGTGTGCCGTGGCCCGCCAGGGATCATGGCATCACTATGGGTGTGTCGTGGCCCGCCAGGGATCATGGCATCACTATGGGTGTGCCGTGGCCCGCCAGGGATCATGGCATCACTATGGGTGTGTCGTGGCCCGCCAGGGATCATGGCATGACTATGGGTGTGCCGTGGCCCGCAAGGGATCATGGCATCACTATGGGTGTGTCGTGGCCCGCCAGGGATCATGGCATCACTATGGGTGTGTCGTGGCCCGCCTGGGATCATGGCATCACTATGGGTGTGCCGTGGCCCGCCAGGGATCATGGCATAAGTATGGGTGTGCCGTGGCCCGCCAGGGATCATGGCATCACTATGGGTGTGCCGTGGCCCGCCAGGGATCATGGCATAACTATGGGTGTGCCGTGGTCCGCCAGGGATCATGGCATCACTATGGGTGTGCCGTGGCCCGCCAGGGATCATGGCATCACTATGGGTGTGCCGTGGCCCGCCAGGGATCATGGCATCACTATGGGTGTGTCGTGGCCCGCCAGGGATCATGGCATCATTATGGGTGTGCCGTGGCCCGCCAGGGATCATGGCATAACTATGGGTGTGCCGTGGCCCGCCAGGGATCATGGCATCACTATGGGTGTGCCGTGGCCCGCCAGGGATCATGGCATCACTATGGGTGTGCCGTGGCCCGCCAGGGATCAAGGCATCACTGTGGGGGTGCCGTGGCCCGTCAGGGATCAAGGCATCACTATGGGCGTGCCATGACCCGCCAGGGATCAAGGCACCACTGTGGGTGTTCCATGGCCCGCCAGGGATCAAGGCATCACTGTGGGTGTGCCGTGGCCCGCCAGGGATCAAGGCATCACTATGGGTGTGCCATGGCCCGCCAGGGATCAAGGCACCACTGTGGGTGTTCCATGGCCCGCCAGGGATCAAGGCATCACTGTGGGTGTGCCGTGGCCCGCCAGGGATCAAGGCATCACTATGGGTGTGCCGTGGCCCGCCAGGGATCAAGGCATCACTATGGGTGTGCCGTGGCCCGCCAGGGATCATGGCATAACTATGGGTGTGCCGTGGCCTGCCAGGGATCATGGCATGACTATGGGTGTGCCGTGGCCCGCCAGGGATCATGGCATCACTATGGGTGTGCCGTGGCCCGCCAGGGATCAACGCATCACTGTGGGGGTGCCGTGGCCCGTCAGGGATCAAGGCATCACTATGGGCGTGCCATGGCCCGCCAGGGATCAAGGCACCACTGTGGGTGTTCCATGGCCCGCCAGGGATCAAGGCATCACTGTGGGTGTGCCGTGGCCCGCCAGGGATCAAGGCATCACTATGGGTGTGCCATGGCCCGCCAGGGATCAAGGCACCACTGTGGGTGTTCCATGGCCCGCCAGGGATCAAGGCATCACTGTGGGTGTGCCGTGGCCCGCCAGGGATCAAGGCATCACCATGGGTGTGCCGTGGCCCGCCAGGGATCAAGGCATCACTATGGGTGTGCCGTGGCCCGCCAGGGATCAAGGCATCACTATGGGTGTGCCGTGGCCCGCCAGGGATCAAGGCATCACTGTGGGTGTGCCGTGGCCCGTCAGGGATCAAGGCACCACTGTGAGTGTGCCGTGGCCCGCCAGGGATCAAGGCACCACTGTGGGTGTGCCGTGGCCCGCCAGGGATCAAGGCACCACTGTGGGTGTGCCGTGGCCCGCCAGGGATCAAGGCACCACTGTGGGTGTGCCGTGGCCCACCAGGGATCAAGGCATCACTGTGGGTGTGCCGTGGCCCGCCAGGGATCAAGGCACCACTATGGGTGTGCCGTGGCCCGCCAGGGATCAAGGCACCACTGTGGGTGTGCCGTGGCCCGCCAGGGGTCAAGGCACCACTGTGGGTGTTCCATGGCCCGCCAGGGATCAAGCCACCACTGTGGGTGTGCCGTGGCCCGCCAGGGATCAAGGCACCACTGGGTGTGCTGTGGCCCGCCAGGGATCAAGGCACCACTGTGGGTGTGCCGTGGCCCGCCAGGTATCAAGGCACCACTGTGGGTGTGCCGTGGCCCGCCAGGGATCAAGGCACCACTGTGGGTGCTCCATGGCCCGCCAGGTATCAAGGCACCACTGTGGGTGTGCCGTGGCCCACCAGGTATCAAGGCACCACTATGGGTGTGCCGTGGCCCGCCAGGTATCAAGGCACCACTGTGGGTGTGCCGTGGCCCGCCAGGTATCAAGGCACCACTATGGGTGTGCCGTGGCCCGCCAGGTATCAAGGCACCACTATGGGTGTGCCGTGGCCCGCAAGGTATCAAGGCACCACTATGGGTGTGCCGTGGCCCTCCAGGTATCAAGGCACCACTGTGGGTGTGCCGTGGCCCACCAGGTATCAAGGCACCACTATGGGTGTGCCGTGGCCCGCCAGGTATCAAGGCACCACTATGGGTGTGCCGTGGCCCGCCAGGTATCAAGGCACCACTATGGGTGTGCCGTGGCCCGCCAGGTATCAAGGCACCACTGTGGGTGTGCCGTGGCCTGCAAGGTATCAAGGCACCACTGTGGGTGTGCCGTGGCCCGCCAGGTATCAAGGCACCACTGTGGGTGTGCCGTGGCCCGCCAGGTATCAAGGCACCACTATGGGTGTGCCGTGGCCCGCCAGGTATCAAGGCACCACTGTGGGTGTGCCGTGGCCTGCAAGGTATCAAGGCACCACTGTGGGTGTGCCGTGGCCCGCCAGGTATCAAGGCACCACTGTGGGTGTGCCGTGGCCCGCAAGGTATCAAGGCACCACTATGGGTGTGCCGTGGCCCGCCAGGTATCAAGGCACCACTGTGGGTGTGCCGTGGCCCGCCAGGTATCAAGGCACCACTGTGGGTGTGCCGTGGCCCGCCAGGTATCAAGGCACCACTGTGGGTGTGCCGTGGCCCGCCAGGTATCAAGGCACCACTATGGGTGTGCCGTGGCCCGCCAGGTATCAAGGCACCACTATGGGTGTGCCGTGGCACGCCAGGTATCAAGGCACCACTATGGGTGTGCCGTGGCACGCCAGGTATCAAGGCACCACTATGGGTGTGCCGTGGCCCACCAGTGATCAATGCATCACTGGACTGGTCATATGACTGACCCGCGTCATGTGATTATAACGGACGAGCGAAAACTATATTCAGTTCCTAGACTGTGATTATTACGGAGGCATGCAATAAGACACTTTACAAGGAGATGTCTTGATGCCGGTGGACTCTTGGTCCAAGCATATGGAGCTAATCTTCATTCTTTGAATTAAATCTAGTTGGCATCTCTTTTATATGTGCTGTGTGACTCCCTTGGGGTTTAACCCTTAAACTGTCCAAACGTAGATCTACGTTTGGAGCGCTGCGCGCGTGGATGTAGATCTACGCTTGGACAGTTTAAGGGTTAATAAAGCCAGAAGGTGCGAGTTGCTTTTCTAAAGAAAAATTTAGGGAGTTGAATGGCACCAAACTACCCATTCATCATGTCGCCTTCAGCTGTACTTTTTTTTTTTTTGTTCTGACATGTAATGTTTTAGGTGTAAAGGTAAGTTAGAGATGCTATTATGTTAAGCAGTTAGTTGGGATGTGTACGCAAAGTTTTCTTGCGTGCAAGTGTACTTGTAGATATGAGTGTGCGTGCATATTTCATGTGTTTGCGTGTGGTATGCATTGGAGCCTGGGTTACCTGTTGCCCTTGACAAGTGCTGCTAGATGTCTGCAGCCGCTGTAGTCTGTCGCCACCACCGCAGCTCCCTGTGCCACCGCCGCCACCCCACTACCACCGCGTCCCCACTACCACAACCACCACCCCACTACCACCACCCCACTACCACCACCACCACCCCACTACCACCACCACCACCCCACTACCACCACCACCCCACTACTACCACCACCCCCCACTACCACCACCCCACTACCACCACCACCACCACCGCACTACCACCCCACTACCACCACCACCCCACTACCACCCCACTACCACCACCTCACTACCACCACCACCTCACTACCACCACCCCCCCACTACCACCGCGTCCCCACTACCACTACCCCACTACCACCACCCCACTACCACCACCCCACTACTACCACCACCACCCCACTACCACCACCACCACCCCACTACCACCACCACCCCACTACCACCACCCCACTACCACCACCTCACTACCACCACCACCCCACTACCACCGCGTCCCCACTACCACCGCGTCCCCACTACCACTACCCCACTACCACCACCTCACTACCACCACCACCACCACCACCATAAGCACCCTCAAGCCACCATCGTTTCACCACCAAAAACCACCGCCCTTCCACTACCCTACCCACCCCTCTCTGCCGTCCTCCAGGCAGGAGTGTGAGAGGCCTTACAACCACGGCTACCAACCGCATGCTACCTTATTTAATACTAAGATTCCAACACATATATACATACACGTGCTCCCACAAATTCTTCTCGTGGATACAACGAAATGACACCCTTGTGAATTCACTGTCAATACCAGGTAAAATAATTAAAAATAATAATGTTGAACAATGATATTAGAAGATCTCTCATTCAGAGAGCACAAAAATGTAGCAAAGGCCAGCTGGTTTGTGGCTCAGTTGGTAGTATCTTCGACTTGCAAAAATGAGGAACCCGGGTTAAATCCTCTGGCACGGATGGAAACGTTGGGCATGTTTCCTTACACCTATTTTTCCTGTTCGCATATCAGTAAGTAGTAGGTACCTGGGTGTTGGCAGGCTCTTCACTCAACATAAACATTGCCGGAGCGACGGCAGACGTTTTCAAGAGGAAACTGGACATCTGTTTCCTCCAAGGACCTGGATGTAGTAATGTCCGAAAACCTCACCTTCAAGGACCACAACAGTGCCACTATCACATCTGCTAGGAAACTGATAGGATGGATAATGAGAATATTCAAGACAAGAGATGCTAAGCCAGTGATGATCCTTTTTAAATCACTTATTCTCTCTAGGCTGGAATATTGCTGTACATTAACATCCCCATTCAAGGCAGGTGAAATTGCAGAGCTAGAGGATGTACAGAGAACCTTTACTGCACGTATAAGTTCCATCAAACACCTTAACTACTGGGAGCGCCTGGAAGCACTTGACTTGTACTCACTAGAGCGCAGGCGAGAGAGATATATCGTAATCTACATCTGGAAGATTCTGGAGGGACTGGTCCCTAATATGCACACAGCAATCACTCCATACGAAAGCAAAAGACTTGGCAGGCGATGCAACATACCCCCAGTGAAAAGTAGGGGCGTCACTGATACACTAAGAGAAAACACAATAAGTGCCCGGGGCCCAAGACTGTTCAACAGCCTCCCACCAGCAATAAGGGGCATTACGGGAAGACCCCTGGTTGTCTTCAAGAGGGAGCTGGACAGATACCTAAAGACGGTGCCGGATCAGCCGGGCTGTGGTTCATACGTTGGATTACGTGCGGCCAGCAGTAACAGCCTCGTTGATCAGGCCCTGATCCACCGGGAGGCCTGGTCGTGGATCGGGCCGCGGGGACGTTGATCCCCGGAATGCCCTCCAGGTAGACTCCAGGTAAGTACCTGATCAACCGGATTGTGATGACTATGTGGGCCGCTAGCACCAACAACATGGTAGATAAGGCAGTCACCAGGGAGGATGACCTTAGGCCAGGCTACAGTGGTAGAAGAGCCCTCGAAGCTGTTCACAGGTAAACACAGGGACCACCATCATATGTTGGCTCGCTATTTATTCACACAACATTGTTGCACACTGCAACAACTAACCAACCTTGTTGCACCTACAACTACCCTCCAGCAGGACACCACCTCAGTCACTGCCCTGTCGGCCAACTCCAGGTGAGCTACCAACCTCCATCAAATGCCCGGCAACTTCCGCCTGCAGCTGCATCCTTCTGACCAACCTCTTACGCTTAAATAAAAAAAAGGCAATTGCACGCAGTATACATCCTTCCAATTCAATGACGCACTGGTATAACAACAATATAGCAGTGTGCAGTTGATGGGCAGGAGGCATATCCCACTCATAAAACCAACCTCTTTATAAATTACTCAATATGCACACACGCATATTCAAAATGCACCAAAGTGGATAGGCCACTACCCTTATAACCCCAGCTACCCCTCCTCCTTCCCCAACCTTTCCTACATTCCATCCTTACCCATCCTTCTTCCTCCCTCCCATCTTACCAAAGCTCTGGTCAGAACCTGAAACCTGCAACACTGCGCTCACTGTAGCGCAGGCGAGAGAGATGCATCATAATCACCTAGAAAATTCTGGAGGGACTGGTCCCTAATCTGCACACAAAAAACACTCCCTACGAAAGGAAAAGACTTGGAAGACGATACAACATACCCCCAGTGAAAAGTAGGGGCGTCATTACTACACCAAGAGAAAACACAAAGTGTCTGGGGCCCAAGACTGTTCAACAGCCTCCCACCAGCCATAAGGGGAATTACCAATAGACTCCTGGCTGCCTTCAAGAGGTAGCTGGACAGATACCTAAAGTCAGTGCCGGATCAGCCGGGCTGTGTTTCGTACATTGGACTACGTGCGGCTAGCAGTAACAGCCTCGTTGTTCAGGCCCTGATCTACCAGGAGGCCTGGTCATGGACCGGACCGCGGGGGCTTTGTATGAGTAGTATTAGTAGTAAACAAAACAAAATGTAGCCTTAGCAAAGTAAAAATTTCAGTACCTCCAAGACAGTCCTGGCATCTTTACTGTTTCTCATCCTCAGCAGACAAAAAACATGAGTCACAGCTTCGTATTATCCTTTGCGGACGATACTAAAATAAGCACGGAAGTCGCCTTTGTAGAATACACAAAATGGCACGCAGATATCAACAAAAATCTTTCGGTGAACAATAGAAAATAACATGGTCAGTGGTGACTTGATTCCAACTGCTCAGATATGAAAAAAAATGAACTCGAGAGGAGCACGAGATATAAATCACGGGAGAGCCATCTCATAGAACGAAAGGAACATGTAAAACATTCCAGTGCAATAATGTCGGAGGACTTGAGACAAATGCCGCGAAAGCCAAAAGTGACAAGGTGGATATTGAGAGGTTTTAAAACAAGAGTAAAAATGCCAATGGCGAGACTGTTCAAATCCTTTGTCCTTCTTTGTTTAGAATATTGTTCATTGGTGGTTATATCATTCAAGGCTAGTTAGCTATCACAGCAAGATAGATAGACATGGTTACCTGCCACATAGGGCCAGTGAAGCATTTCAAGTATTGGAAACTCTTCAAAATACTTGGAGTAAAGAAAAATGAAATACCAGATATGTACATGCAAGATACGTGAGGGCTTGGGTCTTAATTTACACTATCATAAAAATATCCCTGGCTCAGTTGGTAGTTCGCATACAGAGGGTACGTGGTTCGATTCCCAGCACGGGTGGAAACGTTGCGCATGTTTCCTTACACCTGCTGCTCCTATTCACCTAGCAGTAAGTAGGTGCTATTCGACTGGTGTGGGTGGCATCCCAGAGGCTGGTAGTATATCTCAGATGGGGCTGAGCTTTGAAATCAGCTGAGGTAGGATAACAGCTCTTAGCCTGTGAAATTGATCTGTGGTAAAAAAAAAAAAAAAAACTACTGGAGTGAGTGATACGGGAGTTAGTGAAAAATACTCAGTGAAAAGCAGGGACGCCACGGAAACAAAATACTTGAGTAAGGATGTGACGTACGTTATGTATATACAATGTCCTAAAAGAGTCTTTCTGTTTCTGAAAGGTGTTCCGAGGCTAGCTAACTGTCACTGACGTTATACAATTAACATACTTCTGGTGAGATTGTTGGTCCACCGCTGACTCAAAGATTTATCTCCTTGCATGTTAATCCTTCTCTTTAATTCTTTGCTTTCTGCTACCCTCATTTTCCTATATATTTTCCCTGCCTATATATTTTTATCCACACTTTACTTTTTTGTAAACCATGGTTACAAGTTATTCTTCTCCTTATCGGTATAAATTTAACTGTGGTTTCTTAGCATATTTTACAATAGAGGTAGATAAGAGGGGTAAAGCCGGAGAAGAAAGGGGTGAGGATAACCTGGTGAAAGGGGAGAGGAGGGGGAATGTGTTGGAGTGGGGGGGTATGTGTGGATGATCAGGAAAAGGGTAAAGGGTAAGTCGGATAGGGAAAAGGTGCTGGAGCCAGGAGGAAGTGTGTAGTAGAGAGGCGAGGCAGGAGAGAGAGGGATAGTACCTAGTGTAGATGCAACACTAGGTACTATCTAGGTGCACTGTTAAATCTACGGAATAGCTGTTACAACAAACAGTGGGAATGACATGAGTAAGTGAAACAGGAGGGAAGGGAAGTGAGGCGAGAAGGACGTAGAGTGAAGGGTGTGTGTGGCAGGAGGAATGAGGAAGTGGCATTGCAAAGGACACAGGAGAACGTGGTTAGCATCACATGGCGCGGTGGTCTAGTAGTGGTGAGTGGCCCCAGAGAGTGGTAGTGATGGTGGTGGTGGTGGGAGGCAGGTGATCATCACACCTCTATTTTCCAGGGATAACGTTGTCTAGAGACTGTCTAGGAACTTCCTACCCTTCCTCCTCCTCCTCCTCCTCCTCCTAGCATTCCTCCCACAAATTGTCATTTTTGTGGAAATTGGTGTCACGCCCCTTGTGCAGATATCCAAGAACTAGCTACAAGCAGTGTTAAAACAGGGAAGTGTTTTTGGGTATGCCCAAATGAGATAAATATGTGGACTAAAATCCCAAGGGTATTAAAAGAGGACAACATCAAAGCTGCTTTCATAGAAAACCTGGAAGCTTTCTACAACAGATGGGAACATAAAAAGTCTGGGCTGAATGGTACTGCCCTTGATACTGGCCATGTAGTCAGAAACTGTAAGGCTGGAGGTGATGTCCTGGTAGTCAGTAAATGTGGGGCTGATAGTGCTGTCCTGGGAGACAGTAATGGTGAAGCTGGAGGTGCTGTCCTGGGAGACAGTAATGGTGAAGCTGGAGGTGCTGTCCTGGGAGACAGTAATGGTGAAGCTGGAGATTTTGTCCAGGTAGTCGGGAATTATACGCAGGAAGGAATACATATAAATGACCTCATAGGGGACAGGAGCCATAGTAGGGAAACAAGTGTAGTCAAAGATAAGATAAAACCAATATTGCAAACTAGAAATACCGCAGGAAATAGCAAACAAGAGGACTCCACTAGCAATAGTGAGGATATATTACCAAAAACAACTGGTGGGAGCTCCATTGTTGGTGCTAGGGAGGATAGAAGTAAGACAGGGAAACATGCACCAACAGGGAATACAGTCACAGAAACCCAAGGCAAACAGAAACCAAGCCTGTGCACATACTATGCACTTGGTATCTGCTGGCATGGGAAATCTGGAAAAACAGATGGGACGTGCAACTATGACCACCCTAGAAAATGCCATGCCCATATGACAACAGGAAAATGCAAACTCCCTTCCTGTAAGCTTTTTCACCCTGAACTGTGTACCTCTTCAGTACAGGAAAGACTGTGCTATAACTTAAATTGCCAGGCATACCATCTAAAGGGGACAAAAAGATACAAAACATCCAGGCCATGGGAAAACCTGGGTAGCCACAGCCACTCAAGAGGGAGAGGTTTTTTAGTGCCAGGAAGGAAAAAAAACTGGCAGGAAATGGCAGAAATCGTACACCAAATCCAGTCATTCCTGGAGTGGAACCACAGTCGATGGCCTCCACTCCAAACCAACAGATACAGATACTAATGCCGGAAAAAAAATCCCCCCCCAGTACCAACAATACCACCAGTCCGATAACATTCTTCTTTGCAAATATACAGGGTCTAAAGCCAGCAACAAACAACAAAATACCTTTCATCCGTGGACTGCTTGCAGAGGCAAAGGCAATGTTCGCGGCTTTCACTGAGACCCACATAAAGGATCACTTGGACAACGAAATATGGATCCCAGGTTACAACCTATACAGATGTGACAGAGTGAACAGGCAAAGGGGGGGGGGGGGTTGGCCTGTACATTGCAGAGTCACTTGTTTGCACAGAACTGCTTAATGCCTCAAATGATGTAGTGGACGTTTTAGCAGTAAAGGTCGAGAACCAAAACCTAGTCATTGTGGTAGTCTACAAGCCTCCGGATGCAACATCCCAGCAATTCCAGGAACAGCTGTTAAAAATTGACCACTGTCTGGAAAATCTTCCAGCTCCTGCACCCAACATCTTGCTCCTGGGGGATTTCAACTTAAGGCACCTAAAATGGAGGAATATAGCAAATAATATTGTTGCAGTAATAACACCAGGAGGCAGCTCTGATGAAAACTCACACTCACACGAGCTTTTAAATCTCTGCACAAAATTCAATTTAAACCAGCAAATAATAGAGCCTACTAGACTGGAGAATACACTAGACCTCATCTTCACTAACAATGATGATCTGATAAGAAATGTCACCATATCAAAAACAATATACTCAGATCACAACATAATTGAGGTTCAGACATGTATGCGTGGAGCCCCAGACCGACATAATGAGACTAGTCACGAGGGAGCATTCACCAAATTCAACTTCAATAACAAAAACATAAAGTGGGACCAAGTAAACCAAGTCCTAACCGATATAAGCTGGGAAGATACACTAAGCAACACAGACCCCAACTTATGCCTAGAACAGATTAACTCGGTGGCACTCGATGTATGCACAACGCTTATTCCTCTTAGAAAAAGGAGGAGTAGATGTAAAATAGAAAGAGACAGGCGCTCCCTTTACAGGCGACGGAAAAGAATAACAGAGCGGCTAAAAAAGGTCAATATATCTGAAATGCGTAGGGAGACACTGGTCAGAGAAATAGCAAGCATCGAACTTAAGCTAAAAGAATCCTTTAGGAGTCAGGAATCGCGGGAAGAACTAAAAGCCATAAATGAAATCGAAAGAAACCCAAAGTATTTCTTCTCCTATGCCAAATCAAAATCGAGAACAACGTCCAGTATTGGGCCCCTACTTAAACAAGATGGGTCCTACACAGATGACAGCAAGGAAATGAGTGAGCTACTCAAGTCCCAGTATGACTCAGTTTTTAGCAAGCCGCTAACCAGACTGAGAGTCGAAGATCAAAATGATTTTTTTATGAGAGAGCCACAAAATTTGATTAACACAAGCCTATCCGATGTTATCCTGACGCCAAATGACTTCGAACAGGCGATAAATGACATGCCCATGCACTCTGCCCCAGGGCCAGACTCATGGAACTTTTCCATCCTATGGAGAGGGAGCATGGACACGGGGGTCGTCCCACAGTTACTAAAAACAACAGACATAGCCCCACTCCACAAAGGGGGAAGTAAAGCAACAGCAAAGAACTACAGACCAATAGCACTAACATCCCATATCATAAAAATCTTTGAAAGGGTCCTAAGAAGCAAGATCACCACCCATCTAGAAACCCATCAGTTACACAACCCAGGGCAACATGGGTTTAGAACAGGTCGCTCCTGTCTGTCTCAAATATTGGATCACTACGACAAGGTCCTAAATGCACTAGAAGACAAAAAGAATGCAGATGTAATATATACAGACTTTGCAAAAGCCTTCGACAAGTGTGACCATGGCGTAATAGCGCACAAAATGCGTGCTAAAGGAATAACAGGAAAAGTCGGTCGATGGATGTATAATTTCCTCACTAACAGAACACAGAGAGTAGTCGTCAACAGAGTAAAGTCCGAGGCAGCTACGGTGAAAAGCTCTGTTCCACAAGGCACAGTACTCGCTCCCATCTTGTTCCTCATCCTCATATCCGACATAGACAAGGATGTCAGCCACAGCACCGTGTCTTCCTTTGCAGATGACACCCGAATCTGCATGACAGTGTCTTCCATTGCAGACACTGCAAGGCTCCAGGCGGACATCAACCAAATCTTTCAGTGGGCTGCAGAAAACAATATGAAATTCAACGATGGGAAATTTCAATTACTCAGATATGGTAAACATGAGGAAATTAAATCTTCATCAGAGTACAAAACAAATTCTGGCCACAAAATAGAGCGAAACACCAACGTCAAAGACCTGGGAGTGATTATGTCGGAGGATCTCACCTTCAAGGACCATAACATTGTATCAATCGCATCTGCTAGAAAAATGACAGGATGGATAATGAGAACCTTCAAAACTAGGGAGGCCAAGCCCATGATGACACTCTTCAGGTCACTTGTTCTATCTAGGCTGGAATATTGCTGCACTCTAACAGCACCTTTCAAGGCAGGTGAAATTGCCGACCTAGAAAATGTACAGAGAACTTTCACGGCGCGCATAACGGAGATAAAACACCTCAATTACTGGGAGCGCTTGAGGTTCCTAAACCTGTATTCCCTGGAACGCAGGAGGGAGAGATACATGATTATATACACCTGGAAAATCCTAGAGGGACTAGTACCGAACTTGCACACGAAAATCACTCACTACGAAAGCAAAAGACTTGGCAGACGATGCACCATCCCCCCAATGAAAAGCAGGGGTGTCACTAGCACGTTAAGAGACCATACAATAAGTGTCAGGGGCCCGAGACTGTTCAACTGCCTCCCAGCACACATAAGGGGGATTACCAACAGACCCCTGGCAGTCTTCAAGCTGGCACTGGACAAGCACCTAAAGTCAGTTCCTGATCAGCCGGGCTGTGGCTCGTACATTGGTTTGTGTGCAGCCAGCAGCAACAGCCTGGTTGATCAGGCTCTGATCCACCGGGAGGCCTGGTCGCGGACCGGGCCGCGGGGGCGTTGACCCCCGGAACTCTCTCCAGGTAAACTCCAGGTAAACATCACCCTGTACCAACTGTTTTTACCTAATGTTCCTCATGAGTAGATCTCTTTAAGAAGGCAAAAATTTCCAAAGTCAGGAAAACCCTATTTAAATCACTTGTCATCTCATGTCTGGAAATCGCTGGGCGGATGTAGTGAGTGATGTAATAGTTTGTTGCTTCACACTGCAATTTAATACAAAATGCCGGGTGGCAAAACACACTTCATTACCCCATGGCTTTATAAACTGACTCGAATGACCAGCTCATCCAGTGGTACGGCAATGAAAAAGATGAATTTCATGGATATTATTGGTTTTGTAACTCAAAATGTGACACCGGAGGGAAGTAGAACTGCTTCAGTGGGCTGCCAGCGGGCTGCCAGCAGCAATAGCCTGGTCGAGCAGGCAGGCGACAGATAAACCTGTCCCAGGGTAGAGCTGCGGGAATAGAAAAAACTACATTCAGTTATGTTTCTGGACAGTAAGATTGCTCAAGAATTTAGCTTGCAGCCATATTTCACAAGAATACGAGAGATGACTTCCGAGGGTTAGAGTTGCTGTCCAGTATTCATTTTGACGAAACAACCACTTCCCAGGGCAAGACGTAGATGGATCAGCCTGTCATGTTTTGGTCACCGACGTACAGTGACGTTGTGGGTAGCTTAATTAATACAAGTCACCGATGTCTGGCTATGCTGGAGGAAAGAAAGTTGCATCAACAATGATGAAGCAGTTTAATGAAGCTCGCTTAACTGTTGAGTAACTGTTAACTCTAATACAAGATGAACAAAACACGGTCATGAATATTTTTCACAAGTTGGAAGACCATGCTAATTCCCTGGATTTGTGGATCATGGTAGTTGCATTCTACACACTGTGCATAGATTATTGGGAAGGTGGTCCAGAAACTTCCAGATAATAGTCAAGCGAGCTTAGGTATTCGTGCACTCTTCAGTCACAGTGCAGCAAAAAGGAAAGATTACAAGAAGCTTCAAGCTGAAACTGACACAGCAAAATCAGTAATACACTTAGTGCGCTGGGTGAGTCTTAGTCCAGCTATCTCTAGAATACTAGAGCAGAGTTTTCTCATCTTGGAAAAATCCCCAAACTGCGCCAAAAGCTGCAAACTATAATTGTAAACAACAAAATTGGTCCCTGATAAGAAAGAGGCTAACGTAATTCAGTGAAACTTCCTGAAGAACATCCTTTCTCTCAAAAAAGGATGGGGGGAGGGTGAAGCCGAGGAAGATGTGATACAGGAAGAGAATATGATACTGGCTTCTATGAAAGTAGCACATGAGCTTGACGTTATGCCATAAAAAAATTACATGACCATCTCTAGTACCATCTCCAGTCACCAGAGCGCTAACACTTCTTCAACGATGCTTCATGTTGTTACAGGCCAACGTGAATAACCTTTGAGAACGTAAAAGAGAAAAAGGTGATTAATTAGAAGAATATATAAACTAAAGAGAAACCTCAGAAAGAATAAAAGTGATTGTCCAGAGACTAAGTGTTATAGCTGTCAAAACGGGAAAATTTGGGATTATTACATAGCGATATATTGTATTTTGTGCAACACCATGGTATTTGGTGCAGTTGATAGCTGTTTTGTGCACTGTTACTAAGTGTTCAGGTTCTAATCGGTAATTGTAATAAATGTATAGAATGTAGTGGATCAGGATGGCTATAAGGCTGTCCTCCCCCCACCCCCTCCCCAGAAAATATCATACCCCTGCTTTATATGTTATAAGAATGCTTTTTATTCCAGTTTTCACCACTTCAGTTCCCATTTTCCTACTGTTTAGGATAATCTCTCGTGATATTAGTTACTGTGATGATTGGTGGTAGGTGGTGTTGATGGACAAAAGTAATGATAGTGTATGCAGTGACAAATAAATCACAAGTGAAGGAGAGGTAAAGTACAAATGGTTCATGGTGCCTAAGAGAAATTTACGTAGGTGTTGAGGGAGATGTAAATAAAGTGATGTGTATGAATCGTGCACCTGGAATTTTTTATTTGGGGGCGTAAAGGGCAGCTCGTGGTGCATAAGGATTCAGGAGTCGGGGATAGTCTGTCAGTGGTGGATGAAGGAACTCAAGGTTAGGAGCTGAGGTTTGCCACTAGTGGGATAGCGGGGTAAGGGCTTGTGAGAAACCGTTTAAGGCAAGTAACTGGTGAAAGTCAAGGTGGGTATGTGTCTTGGAGGTAAGGGGGGGGGGGAATTGAGGAAAGTGGGCAGGCGTCAAGGAGGCAGCACTTCCGATAGGAGAGCATAGCCAGGTAGCCAACCTTGTCTGCATCAATTGAATGGGGACACCGTGTCCCGCCACAGTAGAATTCCAACTGTTTGTTTTACCTCTGCACTTCAGATAAAAAGCTGTTACCCTACCTCAGCTCATTTCAGAGCCTGGGCCTGTCTAAAGTATAATAATAATATCTTTATTTCTACATGTACATGTACAATGTATACAGTTGTATTTGACATCAATGACATACTACTGTATAGAAAGCTCCTCGTTATGCATAGCATTTCGGGCAGGTTAGGTAAATTTTGTAGGGGCGCCATTGGTACACTAAGAGAAAACACCATAAGTGTTCGGGGCCCAAAACTGTTCAACAGCCTCCCATCAAGCATTAGGGGAATTGCCAATAAACCCCTGGCTGCCTTCAAGAGAGAGCTGGACAGATACCTAAAGTCAGTGCCGGATCAGCCGGGCTGTGGCTCGTACGTTGGACTGCGTGCGGCCAGCAGTAACAGCCTAGTTGATCAGGCCCTGATCCATCGGGAGGCCTGGTCATGGACCGGGCCGCGGGGGCGTTCATCCCCGGAATAACCTCCAGGTAACCTCCAGGATGCGACCCACACAGTCGACTAGCACCCAGGTACCTAGTTTACTGATAGTTAAACATGGATTGCAGGTGTATTAAGGAAACACGTCCTAACGTTTCCATCTCCAAGGATGCTACCACTAATAGGGGCAGCAGTTGTAAGAAGACCGTGCGTCTCTAATCGCCCGGGATTGAACCTGGGTTTTTGGGTTCAGTACAGTTGTTGAAACATGGTTGAGATGAAGGGAGGGTTAATAGTTATAAATTGGCTATTTCGAATATTTGTCTCATATCAAATATTTTTAGTATATGTGAAATTTTATTATTTATCGTTATTCGCTACCCTCTGATCTGAGGTGATAACTGAAGGATATCTGAAGGGTGTTTTCGGGTGTCAGCGCTCCCGCGTCACGGTCACAGACCAGATCCCTTGAATGAAAGCCTGATCAACCAGGCAGGCTGTTAATGCTGGCTTTATGCAGTCCGACATACAGACCACAGCCCGGCTGATCATGTACTGACTTAAAGAACTTGTCAAGTTCCCTCCTCTTATGTATGAAAGGAGGCTGTTGAAAAGTCTTGGGCCAATTACACTTATTATTATCTCTTAGAATACTCGTGGCACTCTTAATTTTCAGTTTGCATCGTCTGTTGTTTTCGTAGGGAGTGATTTCTGTATGTAGGTTTAAGACCAGTCCTAGAATTTTCCAGGTGTAAATCACGATGTATCTTCCTTGTCTTCGTTCAAGTATATATTAGTAGTAATTTGTGTGTTTGAAGTTCAGTGCCAACAACTCAACTGAATAACCACTGAGTTCTTTATCTTCCTAAAAGATGACTTAACCAGTGAGTTCTTTATCTTCCTAAAAGATAGACTTAACCAGTGAGTTCTTTATCTTCCTAAAAGATGACTTAACCAGTGAGTTCTTTATCTTCCTAAAAGATGACTTAACCAGTGAGTTCTTTATCTTCCTAAAAGATAGACTTAACCAGTGAGTTCTTTATCTTCCTAAAAGATGACTTAACCAGTGAGTTCTTTATCTTCCTAAAAGATGACTTAACCAGTGAGTTCTTTATCTTCCTAAAAGATAGACTTAACCAGTGAGTTCTTTATCTTCCTAAAAGATAGACTTAACCAGTGAGTTCTTTATCTTCCTAAAAGATAGACTTAACCAGTGAGTTCTTTATCTTCCTAAAAGATAGACTTAACCAGTGAGTTCTTTATCTTCCTAAATGAAGACTTGATAACCAGTGAGTTGTTTATCATCCTAAAAGAGATGGCTGAATAAACCATCAACATGACACCGTGATGCATCAATATGGCAACACATCACATCATATTATTGATGGTACAAGTTGACAAGACATGGGGATGGGGTTCACTTATCTAGGTCTGGGGTGGTAGCACTGGCAACTGCAGTGGAGGGAGCAGTTAGGACTTTAAACTAGGAATAGTTAGTGGTATGGGTTTTGGCAGGAAAACAGTGAAGTCCCAGTGTAGTAATATTACGAGTTCTAGGGGAACTAGTAATAAGCAGAACGAGGTAGATATTGAAAAGCCAGGGACTTTGGGTGATAAGGACAGTAATAGGTTTAGTAGAAAAACAGAAATGAGCAGGAAGGGTAAAGAGAAAGGAGAGTCTTTCAATGTTTATTATGCTAATTGCCTTAGTGCTAGGAATAAGATGGACGAGTTGAGATTAGTTGCTAGTGCAGGTAACATTGATGTATTTGCCTTAACTGAGACGTGGTTTAATTCAAAAAGTCGGGACATGCCTGCGGAATGTCATATTCAGGGTTTTAAATTGTTCCAAGTAGATAGAAGTATCGGGAAGGGGGGTGGGGTGGCATTGTATGTCCGAGATCGCTTGAACTGTTGCATAAAAACGGGTATTAAGTCTGAAGTAACACATACAGAGTCTGTTTGGATAGAATTTTCAGAGGGGCATGAAAAACTGATTTTAGGAGTGATATACCGTCCCCCAAACTTAGATAGGGACCAGGGGAGACTACTATGGGAGGAAATTGTTAAGGCCACAAGGCACGATAATGTAGTAATTCTAGGAGACTTTAACTTTAGTCATATTGATTGGAATTTCTTGACTGGGAATTTAGAATCATACGACTTCTTAGAAGTAGTTCAGGATTGTTTTTTGAAGCAGTTTGTGACAGAACCTACAAGGGGAAATAACCTGCTTGACTTAGTTACGGCAAACAATGAATCCCTTGTTAATAATTTAGAAATTTCAGAGGAACTAGGTGCTAGCGACCACAAATCAATTACATTTAGCATTGAATGGAAGTACGATAGTAGCGATAACTCAGTAACAGTCCCAGATTTTCGCTTACCAGATTACGATGGGCTTAGAGAACACTTATCTGTTGACTGGGGTAACGAAGTGAGCTATCAATATGACAGTTTTCTGAACACTATACATGCTGCTCAAAGAACGTTTATCCCATATAAAGAAATTAGATCAAATAGAAATGACCCAAAATGGATGAATAATAGGCTCAAATATCTACTAGGGCATAGGAAAGGAATTTATAGGCGTATCAAAAGAGGTGAGGGTCATCTTATGAATCAGTATATTGACATTAAGAGGGACATTAAAAAGGGGATAAGAAAAGCTAAAAGGGACTATGAAATTAAAGTTGCTAGGGATTCTAAAACTAACCCAAAAAGTTTTTTCCAGGTCTATAGAACAAAAGTTAGAGATAAGATAGGTCCCCTTAAAATCAAAATTCGCGAGAGCATAATTTCGTCAATTTTCCACCAAATTTCGTACTTTTTGTTTTATTACCTTCACAAAAAGATTCTCTACGATTTCATAAGAAAAAATAACAAATTTTTTTTTTGAAAATTCTTGGACACTGGTGCGTGACTCCAGATTTGGGCCTTGGACCCTGAAAGGGTTAAAAATAACTATGGGCACCTTACTGACAAAGAGAATGAAATGTGCTCGATTTTTAATAATTATTTTCTCTCAGTTTTTACACAGGAAGACACTAACAATATTCCAGTAATTAATTTTTATAGTGGGCTAGAAGATAAATTATGTAACATCAGTCACTAGTGAAATGGTTGTGAAGCAGATAGACCGACTGAAGCAAAATAAGTCGCCGGGTCGTGATGAGGTTTTTTCAAGGGTTCTTAAGGAATGCAAAATGGAACTCTGTGAGCCATTAACTAATATTTTTAATTTATCTCTTCAAACAGGTGTAGTGTCTGATATGTGGAAGATGGCTAATGTAATTCCTATTTTTAAAACAGGGGACAAATCGTTACCGTCAAATTACCGCCCAATAAGCCTGACCTCAATTGTAGGCAAATTACTAGAGTCAATTATAGCTGAGATTATAAGAAACCATCTCGATAAGCATAGCTTGATTAATGATACTCAGCATGGATTCACAAGAGGCCGGTCTTGTCTAACTAATTTATTAACTTTCTTCAGTAAAGCTTTTGAGGCTGTTGACCACGATAAAGAATTTGATATTATTTACTTAGATTTTAGTAAGGCTTTTGATAGAGTTCTGCACCATAGACTGTTAAAGAAAGTGGCAGCTCATGGCATTGGGGGAAAAGTGCTCTCGTGGATCGAGTCATGGCTCACTGAACATTAAAATGGTATAAAATACCGACAGATTGTTAGGTAAGACACATATGCAACAGTTAGGTATCTTTATTTCTCGAAATAAAGATACCTAACTGTTGCATATGTGTCTTACCTAACAATCATGGCTCACTGACAGGAAGCAGAGAGTCCATAAATGGGGTTAAATCCGAGTGGGGATCTGTAACAAGTGGCGTTCCACAGGGATCAGTCTTGGGCCCGTTGTTGTTTATAATATATATCAATGATCTTAATGAGGGAATTACTAGTGATATGAGCAAATTCGCCAATGACACAAAGATAGGTAGGATAATTGATTCAAACGTAGATGTTATGGAACTTCAGGAGGATTTAAACAAACTATTCTTGGTCAGAAAAGTGGCAGATGCAGTTCAGTGTAGATAAATGCAAGGTTCTGAAGCTTGGGAGTGCCCATAACCCTAGTACTTATAAGTTAAATGATGTAGAACTTAGCCATACAGATTGCGAAAAGGACTTGGGGGTTATGGTGAGCAGCAACCTTAAACCAAGACAGCAATGCCTAAGCGTATGTAATAAGGCAAATAGATTACTGGGATTTATATCAAGAAGTGTAAGCAACAGAAGTCCAGAGGTCATACTGCAGCTTTATACATCATTAGTAAGGCCTCACCTAGATTATGCAGCTCAGTTCTGGTCTCCATATTACAGAATGGACATAAATTCGTTAGAAAACATTCAGCGTAGGATGACTAAATTAATACATAGCATTAGAAATCTTCCTTATGAAGAAAGATTGAAGACTCTTAAGTTACATTCACTTGTTAGACGAAGAATGAGGGGAGACCTGATCGAAGTGTATAAGTGGAAGATAGGTATTAATAAAGGGGATATTAATAAGGTCTTGAGGATGTCTCTTCAAGAGAGAACCCGCAGTAATGGATTTAAATTAGATAAGTTTAGATTTAGAAAGGACATAGGAAAGTATTGGTTTGGAAATAGGGTAGTTGATGAGTGGAACAGTCTACCTAGTTGGGTTATTGAGGCTGGGACTTTGGGTAGTTTTTAGGTTGGATAAGTACATGAGTGGGAGGGGTTGGATTTGAGTGGGACTTTCACATCAGAGCTTATTTCTTTGGTGGCATTGAAAATTGGGTTGGGCAAATGTTTTGTTAGTGGGATGAATTGTAAAGGACCTGCCTAGTATGGGCCAACAGGCCTCCTGCAGTGTTCCTCCTTTCTTATGTTCTTATGTGTTGCAACAGTTAGTTATCATTATTACCGAAATGTTTTACCTGTGCGGTAGGTTTCTTCAGCTGAATACAAAACTGTATAAAAGTGTATACAGTGATGAAGAAATTATAATGTATCACCTCTCGTGATACACTATATTTTCACGGGGTAAGCCAGGACAAAAAAGGCCTCGGTCAAATGACCAACAGCCGGGCTGTGGTTCAAACGTCGGTTTACGTGCGGCCTGGAGTAACAGCCAGGTTGATCAGGCCCTGATCCACCACGAGGTCTGGTCGTGGACCGGGCCACGGGAGCGTTGACCCCTGGAACACCCTCCAGGTATCCAATCCCTCAGCCTTGATGGGAGGTGGTGAGTTTTTCAGCCTTCTATCAAAGCTGAAAGGACTGATCACCACAGAGTTACTCCTACTGTCTCCAGTGTTTTATATTGGCCTGCACTTGAGGCAGGCAAAACGTTGCTGCAAAGTTACACAGGTGTTTCACATGTCTTATTAATCAACATGCCACACCAGTATGGCAGTGCGATACATCAGTAAGGTACTACGACAGTTGCGATGAATGGTTGAAAAACTGACAAATTGAAGATTGAGACACTTATGCAGCATTTGGGAATCTTTATTCAGGATGCTGAATAAAGATTCGCATATGTTGCATAAGTGTCTCAATCTTCAAGGTACTACGACACAGTATGGCAATGCGACACATCAGTATGACAATATGACACATCAATATGGCAATATGACACATCAGTATGTCAATACGACACATCGGTATGGCAATGTGACACATCAGTATGACAATACAACACATCAGTATGTCAATACAACACATCAGCATGGCAGTATGACAAATCAGTATGTCAATGCAACACATCAGTATGGCAATATAACACATCAGTATGACAATACAACACATCAGTATGGCAATATGACACATCAGTATGACAATACAACACATCAGTATGGCAATATAACATCAGTATGGCAATATGACAAATCATTATGGCATCACTACACAGCAAGGTAATGTGGCACATCAGTATGGCCATATGACACATTATGGCAATATGACACATCAGTATAGCATGACACATCAGTAAGGCAATCACATCAGTGTGTCAGTGCATCAATATGGCAATGCATTAATATGGTAACACATCGGTATGGCAATACGACACTAATATGGCAAAACTGCACATCAGTATGTCATGGCATCAGTATGCAAGTGCATCAGTATGGCAGCACATCAGTGTGTCAGTGCATCAGTATGGCAATCCATTAATATGGTAACACATTAGTATGGCAATTCATAAGTGTCAACACAGTATGGCAACACTTCATTGTCAACATACTATGGCAACACATCATTGTCAGCACACTATGGCAACACATCAATATGGCAGCACAGCATAACAACACAACATAGTATGACAACTCAACACATGATACTACTCATAATGAGCTAGATGTGTTTTGGTTGCCTCGTGATCTGAGAGGGGTATCCCTGTATTGCAAAACACCATTCCCCTGTAGCTCAGTGCATGCAATATGGATTTAGAACGGATTGCTCCTGCCTCTCGCAATACCGGACCATTATGACATGGTCTTGGATGCAGTGGAAGGCAAAATTCAGATGTTGTATACATAGACTTTGCAAAAAAAAAAAAAAAGTGCAACCATGGGGTAATAGCACACAATATGCATGCCAAGGGAATAATCTGAAAAGTAGGCACATGGATATTCAGCTAATTAACAAATAAAACCTAGAGAGTAGTAGCGAATAGAACGAAATCGGTGGCCGCCATAGTGAGTTCTGTTCTCCATGGCACAGTACTTTCCCATTCTCATATTCAACACAGAAATCAAAGCACCGTATCATCCTTTCCAGACGGTTCTAAAATTTGTATGAGAGTGGTAGCTATTGAGGGCACAGCAAACCTTCAAGCTGATATGAACAGTCTTTCAGTTAGCCACAGACAATATGATGTTCAGTAAGGACAAATGTCAGTTACTCCATTATGGAAAAAATGAGGGAAAGAAGCCTGAAATGGAGTATAAAATGAACTAATGTGAGGGACTTAGGAATGATAATGTCAGAAGTTCTCAGTTTCAAGGGTCACAACAGTTTGTCACAACAGCATGAAAATGATAGGCTGGATAACTAGAACCTTCAAAATAGGACTTGCTAAGCAAATAATGATACTCTTCAAGTCCTGGAATGTTTCTGCACTGTAACAGCCCCTTTTAAGGCAGAAGAAATTGAAGACCTGGAGAATGTACAGAGAACCACTGGCATTATAAATTCAGTCAGGCACTTAAATTACTGGGAATGCTTCAGAGATATCATAAGAAAGGTAAGTCATTATGTACACCTGGAAAATTCTAAAGTGATTGGTCACAAATTTGCACACAGAAATCACTCCTTAATAAGAGGCACCAAAACTTCAACAACCTACTTTCATCAATAAGGGGAATTACCAGCATACCCCAAGTTGTCTTCAAGGGAGAACTTCATAAGTTCAAGTTAATTCCTGATTAGCTGGGTTATGGTGCATATGTTGAACTGTATGTGACTACTACCAAATGAATAGTTGATTAGACCATCGTCCCACAGCACTTGCAATGTCTTGGATCCTTATATTGCAATCTTCGTGAATAGTCTTTTCCCTTCTTTTTCAATGTTGGCATCTGTCTTTGATGGTGATGGATGACCAAAGCAATTATCATCCTCACCTGACATTCGTCCTACTTTGAATCGAGAAAACCATTCAAAACACTATGTCCAACCCAGTGCTTTGTAAAAAAAATAATGCCTGCTAAAGCATTTCGTGGTTTTTTCACTAGTCTTTTTTTTTTTAAACTGAGCTTAAAGCAGAATTTCATGCATGCACATGCAGGTGAAGTGTGTGGACATCTCACTCTACCCTTGCTTTGAGCACCATTGAGGGATTTTCTGTGTTTTCTTTCCTTGGAATGCTTGTCCTAGCATTCAGGCCTCTGGGCAATTTTTGGGGGTGCCATACATCAGCCCCTAGTAGGCTTTTGAAAAGCATGTTGTTGACTGAGGTGGCTGAAAGAGTGCATGGCTGGCTCTAGCAGACTTTCGGCAAGGAGGATCCACCTGTCATGAGTGGGAACTTATTGTTCCCATTTCTCTTTCCAGAGGAAAGTTTGTTTCCTTTAATTCTCGCCAATATTTGGGCAACACATTTTTCCCTAAACTTAGAGGAAACAGGGCTTAATAAGGCATAAACTTTTTCTTGCCCCTAGTAGCCTCATCCCCAACAAAAACAAAACAGCAATGACAGTGACGATGATGATGGGATGTGGCACAAGTTGTAAAAAGTCATGGCATCATCAGTGTATTTAAGAAGTGAGAGAAAAAGTGTGATTGCTTACCTCAAAACAATTTCTGGGGTGTGAGTAAATAGTGTGGTTTTTAGGAAGGCACTGTCTGGGTGAAAGTGGCCAGTGAGTGTAACTTCTTCACCAGCCTTCTGTCTGATCCTCTCGCCCACTTCCTGTGAAGTGAAGGCACCTACCTCTCCAGATATGTGCATAATTGGAGTGCAGCAGGAAAGAGAAATGAAGAAACAGTAGTGCACAAGACAGAGAGGGTGCTCATTATATGCAAGGAAATTATAGAGCGCATGATATGGAGAAAATGTAGCCACAGGCAAATTAATACCAGCCAAAAAGAATAAAGTGCAAAATGCTGTGGTTTTTAAGTAAGTTTAGAGGCAAAGGCTAATAGTAAAAGGGCATATAAAGCATATGAAATGAGGACAACATCAGCAAACAGACTAGAACTGTTCTGAAACTGATGCACATCTAACAGACAAAGATAACAGTATGAAATCAAGTAGTAAGGCAGAAGACAACAATATGAGTCCAAGAAATAAGGCTAAAGATGCTAGACAGTATGTGATAAGGTAATAGGCCAGATCAGACTACCCCTAGCATGGTGAAGTATGACCTGCCTAACATGGGTACTAGGCCCTGTTTAGCATGGGGCAGTAGGCAATGTCCCTTTTGTTTTTCACTGGTTACCATAGTTATGTTCATAGTAAGCAAACGATATCTGCATTTTATTTTATTAACTGGTATACCCAAAAATTGAAATTCCTGTGTGTGAAGGGGGGGGGGGGAGGGGAGATTTTGAAGAAAAAAATCCTAAAAATTGAAATAGTGCATTTTTATGAATTAAATAATGCTATTATGAGTGAAATCTGATAAAAGCTTGTTGTTTTATTGTGTGCTGAATTTGGCCAAAATTGATGAAGTGTTAGCAACAGTGGCAGTCAGGCAATAATTTTTTTGTAAGCCAAATAAAGTGGGATTTTCAGACTTTTTTATGCAGTTGTTAACACTAAGTACCATATTTTGCAGTGAAAATATCTTAATTTGAAGAGGTAATAATTAGTACAGTATTATGATTTGCTCAGGAAACACACTGCACCATAATAACACCATAAGTATTCACTATAAATCTGTACAAAAAACATGGTTTAACTTGTATCTAATGATTGTTTTTGTCTTGTAACGCTATGTAAGGTAATGATTGTCATATTACATTTGTTTCAAGGTTTAATATTCCTCAAAATATGGCTTAAGGCACAACAGAGTACCACATACCCTAGATATATTGGTATCTGCTTGTTTGGCTTTCTGATTATGTGTGGATATACATAGTATATTTGCTGTGCCTTTTTCTTGTTTGTAGCAGGAATAGTATCAGGAGAGAGTGCACCAGGCTTCAGTCAGAATGGATCACTTTCACTGCCATGGCGGTCATGTGTTTATGGAGCCTTATTTGTCTTATTACAGATAAATGGTGGTGACAGCTTCTCATGTTGTCACAGCTTTTGTTGTCATATTTCGTGGTGGTATCACCGCGTGATTTTTTAATACACATGTATGCACCTTCAATTTTACAATCGCTATTTCCTGCAGCAATGTCATCTGGTCTAGATGTGTTACTATAAAGCAACAGCACATGAATGAGAAATAAACCTAGTACGATGCCACACTGCTTTGATCAGTAAATATTCTGCCTCACAATCACTTTGATTCTGTAATCTCCTCCTCATACATATACTCCTCTCCACTGTCATCATTAACAACACTTCACATGCTATCCATTTTCTTAGTAACGAACCTTCTTTGTCCCCCTTTATTGAGTAGCAAAACCAGAGGTGGATAGCATTGGTATCTTGTGTTGAGCTAGCACTGGTTTCATTCCTCGTCTTATTATTGTTGTCCCCCTCAAAACCAGGAAAAGATCCTCATTTTGACCCTCCTCAGTGTCACTATTGTCTGCATTTTAAAGATTTGCTGTATTTCATGGCAAGAAAAATTTGTGTTGGCCTCTGTTTACTGAACATAAGAAAGAACACTGCAGCAGGCCTACTGACCCAACCTAGTCAGGTCCAAGTCACATCCACTTAAGGAGGAGCATGGCATCAGACCTACTAGCACAAGCTAGTCAGGTTCAACTCACACCCACCCACACCTACTCATGTATTTATATAACCTATTTTTAAAATTACACAATGTTTTAACTTCTTTGACGGTACTCGGGAATTTGTTCCACTCATCCACAGCTCTATTACCAAATCAGTGCTTTCCTATATCCTTCCAGAATCTGAATTTTTCCAACTTAAAACCATTGCTGTGAGTCCTGTCTTGGCTAAATATTTTTAGCGCACTACAGTGGAACCTCGGTTTTCATTTTTAATTCGTTGCAGAGATTCTGACGAAAACTGAATTCGACGAAAACTGAAGCAATATTTTCCATAGGAAATAATGTAAATCCAGTTTATCTGTTCCAGACCCAAAAATATTAACAAACAATAAATAACAAAAAAGGCACAATACTGTGACTGGAACGATACACAAATAACCCGCACATAAAAGAGAGAAGCTTACGACGACGTTTCGGTCTGACTTGGACCATTTACAAAGTGTGACTTTGTAAATGGTCCAATTCGGACCGAAACGTCGTCGTAAGCTTCTCTCTTTTATGTGCGAGTTATTTGTGCATTAACAAACAGTACCTGTTATAGAGAATAACTAGTTTTACATACAGAAAGCAATGGGAAATAAATATAAAGCACTAATGAAATTGATAAATGAACATTTAAATCACTTTAACCTTTATTGAAGGCTCTTGTTTGCATATGGAAGATGGCAAGGAGGGGAGAGGGAGGAGAGTTTGTTTGGAATTAGAATCCCTTTCCATAAGGACTTCAGATATCAAGTCCCTGTCCGGGGTTACTTCCGTTCTTTGTCTTTTACTGGCACTAGGACCAGCTGGAGAGTCACTGTACCACTGTCGCAGAAAAAATCTGCCCAGAGAGGTCTGTTTCTGGCGTCTCTTAAGATTTGCCTAAAATGGGACATGACATTGTCATTGAACATGTTGCAGTCACGGCTTGCAACAGCTTTGTTAGGGTGATATTTCTCCATAAAACTTTGTTCCTCACTCCACTTTGCACAGATGTCCTTAATCACTGAAGAAGGCACTTTCTTCCCTCTCTCTTCCTCAGCTGCGATCTGTTGTTGTTCCGGTTGAAGGTGTTGCAGCTCTTCTGTGGTTAACACTTCTCTGTGGTCATCTACTAACTCTTCCACATCCTGGCCACTCACATCCAACCCCAAAGTCACAATAGATTCCACAACAGGCGTAGGGTTGCCAGGGTCACCCTCAAATCCTTCAAAATCCTTCTCTTGGACACATTCTGGCCACAATTTTCTCCAAGCAGAGTTCATTGTCCTGGAAGTCACTTCCTGCCAAGCCATATCTATAAGGCTTATGCAATTGAGGATATTGAAGTGATTCCTCCAGAATTCTCTTAGGGTCAGTTCAGTGTCCAAGGTCACTTCAAAGCACCTTTGAAACATTGCTTTGGTGTAGTTTTTTGAAGTTTGAAATGACCTGCTGGTCCATGGACTGGATGAGAGGAGTGGTATTAAGGGGCAAGAACTTCACGAGGATAGTGAGGCTCAAGTTAGAG
Source organism: Cherax quadricarinatus (assembly GCF_038502225.1). NCBI lineage: Eukaryota > Metazoa > Arthropoda > Malacostraca > Decapoda > Parastacidae > Cherax > Cherax quadricarinatus. The sequence continues at coordinate 3,509,677 of NC_091299.1, forward strand.
TATGTAGGAAAGAGGGAAATTATTTCCCAGTAAAAGTAGGCCTTAGACAAGGATATGTGATGTCACCATGGTTGTTTAATATATTTATAGATGGGGTTGTAAGAGAAGTAAATGCGAGGGTCTTGGCAAAAGGCATGGAGTTAAAAGATAAAGAATCACACATAAAGTGGGAGTTGTCACAGTTGCTCTTTGCTGATGACACTGTGCTCTTGGGAGATTCTGAAGAGAAGTTGCAGAGATTGGTGGATGAATTTGGTAGGGTGTGCAAAAGAAGAAAATTAAAAGTGAATACAGGAAAGAGTAAGGTTATGAGGATAACAAAAAGATTAGGTGATGAAAGATTGGATATCAGATTGGAGGGAGAGTATGGAGGAGGTGAATGTATTCAGATATTTGGGAGTGGACGTGTCAGCGGATGGGTCTGTGAAAGATGAGGTGAATCATAGAATTGATGAGTGGAAATGGGTGAGTGGTGCACTTAGGAGTCTGTGGAGACAAAGAACTTTGTCCTTGGAGGCAAGGAGGGGAATGTATGAGAGTATAGCTTTACCAACGCTCTTATATGGGTGTGAAGCATGGGTGATGAATGTTGCAGCGAGGAGAAGGCTGGAGGCAGTGGAGATGTCATGTCTGAGGGCAATGTGTGGTGTGAATATAATGCAGAGAATTCGTAGTTTGGAAGTTAGGAGGAGGTGCGGGATTACCAAAACTGTTGTCCAGAGGGCTGAGGAAGGGTTGTTGAGGTGGTTCGGACATGTAGAGAGAATGGAGCGAAACAGTGAGACTTCAAGAGTGTATCAGTCTGTAGTGGAAGGAAGGCGGGGTAGGGGTCGGCCTAGGAAAGGTTGGAGGGAGGGGTAAAGGAGGTTTTGTGTGCGAGGGGCTTGGACTTCCAGCAGGCATGCGTGAGCGTGTTTGATAGGAGTGAATGGAGACAAATGGTTTTTAATACTTGACGTGCTGTTGGAGTGTGAGCAAAGTAACATTTATGAAGGGATTCAGGGAAACCGGCAGGCCGGACTTGAGTCCTGGAGATGGGAAGTACAGTGCCTGCACTCTGAAGGAGGAGTGTTAATGTTGCAGTTTAAAAACTGTAGTGTAAAGCACCCTTCTGGCAAGACAGTGATGGAGTGAATGATGGTGAAAGTTTTTCTTTTTTGGGCCACCCTGCCTTGGTGGGAATCGGCCAGTGTGATAATAAAAAAAAATAATAATAACTTCACTGTGGTGAAACTAAACTCCTCCAATAATTGGTCTTCTTAGTCTGGAGGATGAGCAGGAGCATTGTCCATTACCAGGAGGCACTTGAGTTGCAATTGATTTTCCAGGAGGTATTTCTTCACACTCGGGCCAAACACTTCATTGACCCACTCAGTGAAAATTTCCCTTGTTAGCCTTCCACTATCGCACAATTTACTCTTGGCAACATGGTTTTTCTTGAACACACTGGGATTTTCAGAGTGATACATCAGTAAAGGTTTCACTTTGAAATCTCCACAGTCATTTGGCCAAATTTTGTTTTTCTAAGCATGGGTCCTTAGAAAGTAAGTGTAAAGGGCAGTGCTGAGAAGAAAAAGAGGATGATTGCCATGGAATTAAAGCATGAAATCATAGGTAAACAAGTGAGGTGTGCAGGTTGTGCATTGAGGGGGAAGTGGGGGGGGGGAGCTGGCTTGTAACTCAGAGCAAAAAATTGACCGAGTGACAGCTCGTATCTCAAAAAACGCGTATGTTGGGACACTCGTAAGTCAAAGTTCCACTGTATTGTATATAGTACAATATTATATATGCCACAGTTCTAAACTTTTGATTTTTTTTTTCCTCAGGAGCGTAAATGGAACAAGAATGAGCGGTTGAGGTTTCGAGAGGAGGCAGAAATGCTGAAGGGCCTTCAGCATCCCAACATAGTGCGTTTCTATGACTATTGGGAGGTGCACAATGCCAAGCGTCGATGTATTGTCCTTGTCACCGAGCTCATGACATCTGGCACTCTCAAACAGTGAGTGCCTTGCCACTTTGACCTTCATATTATATTCTGAAAATTAGAAATTTAAACAGGACAGCACTTCAGCTCATCATGGATGCAACTTGATAATTGGCCAGAATAGACTGAAATTTTGTCATGTTTTAATTTCCAGTTTTCGTTTGTATGTACTGTGTGTGTTTTACTTGTTTCAGCCACTGTTTTCTGATTTTTATTCTTACATTTTTCACTCCACAGAAAGTACAGTAATTCTCGTCTTCTTCCCTGAATAATAATAGTGATAATGAGAGAACAAGTTTTCTTTGAAATGCTTACACAGTGATTACTTGACATTCAGTTGTCTGCAGTGATTTGGTTAACCAAAATGAGATACTGTACTTCTTATAATTTATGTCAAGCTACAGCAAACTGAGCTCGATACCACTGATAAGTCAAGCTACTGCAGACATAGCACAGTACCCAGATTATAGCAGACGTAGCTCAGTGGTCATGATGAGTTAGGCTACAGCAGACATGTAGTGCTCTCTAACTTAAAAGAGAATCATCTCCAGGAAACCAACCAAATACTCAGTGCTGACATAAATTATAAGTCAGCACTGTATTCTTAATTTATGGTTGTTATGGCAGTGCTCAGTTATAAATATTACATCACTGCTGGTTTGCAATGGTCGATGTTATGGCAGTGCTCTGTTACAGATATCAGCTCATATTGCATTTGAGTATTTAACACTGTATATAATGCATGAGTTAACCCCTTGACTGTCGCAACCCCAAATCCTGAGGTGTCTCTTGGTGTCGAAAAATTTTTGAAAAAAAAAAAAAAAAATCTTTTGAAATGATAGAGAATCTTTTCCTGATAGTAATGACACCAAAGGAATGAAATTTTATGGAAAACTTATGGAATTACGCTCTCGCGAAGTTAGCAACCTTGGCGATATTTACGAATCGGCGATTTCGCCCACTTTGAGCCCTATTTTCAGCTAATTCCATTGTTCCAGTCGACCAAACTCATAGCTGTTTCTTTAGAACTCCATTTGTTCCATCGATTGAGTTCAAGAAACTGCCCATTTACCGTTCACAACTACCCAATAACATGGTCAGAAATTTGCAATTTGGCCAATTTCACGCAAATTAAATATGCCAATTTCAAAATAGGGTTCAGAATGAACAAGGCAGAAATTCCTGGCTCTAAAATAACATTTTCTTTGTTCATCAGTCACGTCTCCAGGCCCCTCTGGGGCCTGGAGACTTGCTTTCTATTTTGCTTTCTATTTTGAATTTTTATTCAAACAAAAAATAGAAGATTTATTGTTATGCAGACTACTGCAGTATTTTAATAATTGTATAAATAATGTCAACCCATTCATGACTGCATATTAGAATGGCTAGTTGGACATTTATTGGAAAATGACATCATTTGTTTACTTTTGAACATCGGGAAAAATCAAACATTTCCCCTACTTTGAGCTTCATTTCAAGGTTCTTTTCATAGTAAAACCAATCAAAATCACCTCTATTTCTATAATATGTTTTCCATTCTATCAAATGAGACCAAGAAAACGATAATACAATCATAAATACTATACGAAACTACACCACAAAGTCAGCGTTTTAATCCAAAAAACACGGTTGTTTTTTTTTTCTCAGAATGCACTGTGTGCTGCAGGATTTTTTTTTATATGGTGCACACTGACCACACAGACCCATTCTCTCACATGTGGGCCTACCAGCTTTCTCCTGCTTGATTTGAAGCCGCTAGAATTTTTGAGTATATGTACGTCAAACATGGTGGCTCGTAAGACGTATATATACGACTGAAACAGTCAGAGGGTTAATACCATACCAAGTACAGTGGAACCCCGGTTAACGATATTTTTTCACTCCTGAAGTATGTTCAGGTGCCAGTACTGACCGAATTTGTTCCCATAAGAAATATTGTGAAGTAGATTAGTCCATTTCAGACCCCCAAACATACACATACAAACGCACTTACTTAAATACACTTACATAATTGGTCGCATTCGGAGGTAATCGTTATGCGGGGGTCCACTGTACAGTATATATAGTATAACTTGAACCTAAACTGCTTATAATGAACACATTGTTGGGCAGTATTCAATGAAACTTCAAAACTGTTGACTATTATGTCTTGCTTTATTACTGAATGAATACATTTGAGTAACCCTTATTCAGAAGTACAGAAATAATGTCAATGTTTTCCATTTACTAGAGACCTTGCTCAGGCACTGAGGAGTATCTCTAGTAGACTGAAAATATTTTATTTCAGTAGATTTTGAATGTGAGTTACTCGAATGTATTGCTCACATGGTCACTGCATAGTTCACTTAAGTTGATTTCCAGTTTTAATTATCTATGATCATTTTAATAATAATAATATAGTAATAAGAATCCACTGCTACAAGGGAAATGATTGACTGGATAACTGGAACCTTCAAAATAAGAGATGGTAAGCTAGTGACAGTATAGTACTGAAGTCACTATGTAGTTCTCTATAGGCTGGAATAATGCTGCATACTAACAGCCCTTTTCAAGGCACTCAGAATTGTAGAGCTGGAGTATGATCAGAGAACTTTCACTATCCATATAAATTCAGTTAAGAACCTAATTACTGGCAATGCTGGAAGTCCCTTGAGCTGTGTTGCTAGAAATGTAGGTGAGAAGGATCCATGATATTTTACCCCTGGAAAATTCTAGAGGAATTTGTTCCAAATCTGCACACTGAAATCACCCCTGCAAAAGTAAGAGGCTTGGCAGATGGTACAAAATAACTCGAATGAAAAATGGGCATATTGAGTGCACTAAGACAATTCAATAAATGTAAAGGGACCAAAACTCAATACTTTTTTCTCATGCATAAGGGGAATTACCAACAAATCCCTAGCTGTATTTAAGAGGGCACTTGATAAGTTTGTCAAGATAGTTCTTGATCAGCTGGGGTATGGTGCCTACATTGGAATGCATGCAGCTAGCACCAACAGCCTGGTCAGTCAAGTCAGCGACTAGGCTGGGACCAGGCCACAAGGACAGTGATCCTTAAAACTTATCTACAAGTAATCTCTATAGTGATGAAGAACATTCTGGAATAAAAGATTAAACTATCACTCCTTGCTACCCCCTCACACTGTTTTTCTTTCCATATCTCCCTTTTCTTCCCTCTCTTTGTCCCTCTTATCACCCTTTTTTCCCTTCTCATCTTTCTTTCTTCTTCCCTTCCTGTTCTTCACACTTTCCCATTTCAAGGAATACACTGGTGTTGCCAAACATTTCTGGCACTCCAGATAGTTAGTTGTACTATAAGTTAGAGACAAATCTTCAGAAAATGAAAACATTTTGTAGCATTCTGAACATAGATCTGCATTTTTTTGTTATACATTTAAAAGCATGTAAAATAAAATGTAGATCTACATTCGGAGCACTACACGGGTGAACGTAAATCTATGTATGGACAGTTTAAGGGTTAATAAGAATCTCACTTAATGTTTATTTTATATGATTTATTGATTATTCTCACTGCTGTATTGTCCTGGTTCCTTCTGCAGTGGCTGGATGGTGAGCACAGTGTGAAAGAAAACTAATGGTTAGATATTCCCTTTGCTAAAAACATTTTATGATCACATCTTTTGAATTGTGAAGCTCTGGAATTTAGGAGTTCAACTATACATTCTTCTTTCATTCTTTCAACAAAATGGCCATTTCCCACTGAAGCAGGGTGGCCCAAAAAGAAAAACAAAAGTTTCTCTTTGTAACTTTAGTAATGTATACATCAGAAGGGGTTACTAGCCCCTTGCTCCCACCATTTTAGTTGCCTCTTACGACACACATGGCTTACGGAGGAAGAATTCTATTCCACTTCCCCATGGAGATAAGAGGAAATAAACAAGAACAAGAACTAGTAAGAAAATAGAAGAAAACTCAGAGGTGTGTATATATGCTTGTACAGGCAAGTGTAGTGTGACCTAAGTGCAAGTAGAAGTAGGAAGACGTACCTGAAATCTTGCATGTTTATGAGACAGAAAAAAGACACCAGCAATCCTACCATCATGTAAAACAAGCATGTACTTCAACTATACATTTTTTTTTTTTTTCAACAAGTCGGCCGTCTCCCACCGAGGCAGGGTGACCCAAAAAAGAAAGAAAATCCCCAAAAAGAAAATACTTTCATCATCATTCAACACTTTCACCACACTCACACATTATCACTGTTTTTGCAGAGGTGCTCAGAATACAACAGTTTAGAAGCATATACGTATAAAGATACACAACATATCCCTCCAAACTGCCAATATCCCAAACCCCTCCTTTAAAGTGCAGGCATTGTACTTCCCATTTCCAGGACTTAAGTCCGACTATATGAAAATAACCGGTTTCCCTGAATCCCTTCACTAAATATTACCCTGTAATAAAGTTGGTAGAATTACCGACAATATGTAAAGTAAAAGGGCACAAGTGCAACTAATGTAACATTTATTGTGGCAACGTTTCGCTCTCCAGGAGCTTTATCAAGCCATTACAAACAATACATGAACACAGAGGGTATATAAAGGCTCAGAGTGAGGTGAATACTAGTGAGGTACCATTTCGATGTTCACTAGTGGTAGTAGTAGTAGTAGTAGTAGTGGTAGTGACAAAAGTAATACAATATGGTAATAGCTTTTATATCCTTTTACTCATGTACGAATTAATTGCTCTACCATATTGTATTACTTTTGTCACTACCACTACTACTACTACCACTAGTGAACATCGAAATGGTACCTCACTAGTATTCACCTCACTCTGAGCCTTTATATACCCTCTGTGTCCATGTATTGTTTGTAATGGCTTGATAAAGCTCCTGGAGAGCGAAACGTTGCCACAATAAATGTCACATTAGTTGCACTTGTGTCCTTTTACTTTAAATATTACCCTGCTCACACTCCAACAGATCGTCAGGTCCCAAGTATCATTCGTCTCCATTCACTCCTATCTAAGACGCTCATGCACGCTTGCTGGAAGCCCAAGCCCCTCGCCCACAAAACCTCCTTTACCCCCTCTTTCCAACCCTTTCGAGGACGACCCCTACCCCTCCTTCCTTCCCCTATAGATTTATATGCTTTCCATGTCATTCTACTTTGATCCATTCTCTCTAAATGACCAAACCACCTCAACAACCCCTCTTCTGCCCTCTGACTAATGCTTTTATTAACTCCACACCTTCTCCTAATTTCCACACTCCGAATTTTCTGCATAATATTTACACCACACATTGCCCTTTGACAGGACATCTCCACTGCCTCCAACCGTCTCCTCGCTGCTGCATTTACCACCCAAGCTTCACATCCATATAAGAGTGTTGGTACTACTATACTTTCATACATTCCCTTCTTTGCCTCCATAGATAACGTTTTTTGACTCTACATATACCTCAACGCACCACTCACCTTTTTTCCCTTATCAATTCTATGATTAACCTCATCCTTCATAAATCCATCCGCCAACACGTCAACTCCCAAGTATCTGAAAACATTCACTTCTTCCATACTCCTCCTCCCCAATTTGATATCCAATTTTTCTTTATCTAAATCATTTGATACCCTCATCACCTTACTCTTTTCTATGTTCACTTTCAACTTTCTACCTTTAGACACATTCTCAAACTCATCCACTAACCTTTACAATTTTTCTTTAGAATCTCCCATAAGCACAGTATCATCAGCAAAAAGTAACTGTGTCAATTCCCATTTTGAATTTGATTCCCCATAGTTTAACCCCACCCCTCTCCCGAACACCCTAGCATTTACTTCTTTTACAACCCCATCTATAAATATATTAAACAACCATAGTGACATTACACATCCCTGTCTAAGACCTACTTTTACCGGGAAGTATTCTCCCTCTCTTCTACACACCCTAACCTGAGCCTCACTATCCTCATACATATTGTACTGTATATAATATAGTAGTTATTAAAGTCATATTAATTGCAACTTTGTCTCAAAATTGTTCATTTCCAATGCTCATTATTATTAAAAATAAACTATGCATCACATGCAGTATACTTTATGAATGATGTGTTAACTGCTCTTCAGATATCTACGTCGTTTACGGAAGGTCAACCTAAAGGTACTGAAAAGCTGGTGCCGGCAGATATTAAAGGGGCTACAGTTTCTTCACTCACGTTCTCCTCCCATCATACATCGAGATCTCAAGTGCGACAACATTTTTGTCACCGGAACAACAGGCTCTGTAAAAATTGGAGATCTAGGGCTTGCCACACTTAAAAATAGATCATGTGCTAAATCAGTAATTGGTAAGTTTGATTTTATAATTATTTTTTGTACGGTACATTATTTTTCTAAGGATTCAAAATTGTTGTTATACCCTCATTTTTTAAATTTAACTAAGGTTAAATTTATAAGGAATCTTTTCATGTCTGATGTTAACGAATGACAACCTGTAATGTACTAAGAATATTACTTCGTTCAGTTAAAAATCTAGCCTCCTGATAATGATTGAAGCAAAATGTAGTTACTTGCTTTTGTGTAGGAGGGATTAATCACAGTACATTTACAGTTAAGTGTATCCTGTTCTATGTTCTTATTGTTCTGTTCTCTAGCAACATCGGTAATGTGAGGGGTGAGGTGTAGCAATTGCAGCGACACTGTTGTTTTGTCCAATAATATCAAATGGTTCATTATTAGAGTGTACAGACTATTGATAACAAAACAAGGCACAATACTGTGACTGGCACAGTACCCACACAATGACGACGTTTTGGTCCAACTTTGACCATTTACAAAGTCACACTAACAAAAAGGAGAGAAGGAGGGAGTATATATAGGCCAGTAGACAGGGATGGGAGCAAGAGAGGAAGTAGTAGTCGTGGTAGTGGAGTCAGTCAAATACTAAGAAAGAGGAACACTGCATGGGAGCTAGGGGTCCACAGAGGGTAGGAGCAAGAACACGGGTGGGGGGAAAATAAAATAATAATAATAATAAATGGTGAAGCAATGTAAAAAGAGAGCAAATGAGAGAGTGGGTGAGATGTTATCAACAAATTTTGTTGAAAATAAGAAAAAGTTTTGGAGTGAGATTAACAAGTTAAGAAAGCCTAGAGAACAAATGGATTTGTTAGTTAAAAATGGAAGAGGAGAGTTATTAAATGGAGAGTTAGAGGTATTGGGAAGATGGAGGGAATATTTTGAGGAATTGTTAAATGTTGATGAAGATTGGGAAGCTGTGATTTCGTGTATAGGGCAAGGAGGAATAACATCTTGTAGGAGTGAGGAAGAGCCAGTTGTGAGTGTGGGGGAAGTTTGTGAGGCAGTAGGTAAAATGAAAGGGGGTAAGGCAGCCGGGATTGATGGGATAAAGATAGAAATGTTAAAAGCAGGTGGGGATATAGTTTTGGAGTGGTTGGTGCAATTATTTAATAAATGTATGGAAGAGGGTAAGGTACCTAGGGATTGGCAGAGAGCATGCATAGTTCCTTTGTATAAAGGAAAAGGGGACAAAAGAGAGTGCAAAAATTATAGGGGGATAAGTCTGTTGAGTATACCTGGTAAAGTGTATGGTAGAGTTATTATTGAAAGAATTAAGAGTAAGATGGAGAATAGGATAGCAGATGAACAAGGAGGCTTTAGGAAAGGTAGGGGGTGTGTGGACCAGGTGTTTACAGTGAAACATATAAGTGAACAGTATTTAGATAAGGCTAAAGAGGTCTTTGTGGCATTTATGGATTTGGAAAAGGCGTATGACAGGGTGGATAGGGGGGCAATGTGGCAGATGTTGCAGGTGTATGGTGTAGGAGGTAGGTTACTGAAAGCAGTGAAGAGTTTTTACAAGGATAGTGAGGCTCAAGTTAGAGTATGTAGGAAAGAGGGAAATTATTTCCCAGTAAAAGTAGGCCTTAGACAAGGATGTGTGATGTCACCATGGTTGTTTAATATATTTATAGATGGGGTTGTAAGAGAAGTAAATGCGAGGGTCTTGGCAAAAGACGTGGAGTTAAAAGATAAAGAATCACACATAAAGTGGGAGTTGTCACAGTTGCTCTTTGCTGATGACACTGTGCTCTTGGGAGATTCTGAAGAGAAGTTGCAGAGATTGGTGGATGAATTTGATAGGGTGTGCAAAAGAAGAATATTAAAAGTGAATACAGGAAAGAGTAAGGTTATGAGGATAAAAAGATTAGGTGATGAAAGATTGGATATCAGATTGGAGGGAGAGAGTATGGAGGAGGTGAATGTATTCAGATATTTGGGAGTGGACGTGTCAGCGGATGGGTCTATGAAAGATGAGGTGAATCATAGAATTGATGAGGGGAAAAGGGTGAGTGGTGCACTTAGGAGTCTGTGGAGACAAAGAACTTTGTCCTTGGAGGCAAAGAGGGGAATGTATGAGAGTATAGTTTTACCAACGCTCTTACATGGGTGTGAAGCATGGGTGATGAATGTTGCAGCGAGGAGAAGACTGGAGGCAGTGGAGATGTCATGTCTGTGGGCAATGTGTGGTGTGAATATAATGCAGAGAATTCGTAGTTTGGAAGTTAGGAGGAGGTGCGGGGGTACCAAAACTGTTGTCCAGAGGGCTGAGGAAGGGTTGTTGAGGTGGTTCGGACATGTAGAGAGAATGGAGCGAAACAGAGTGACTTCAAAAGTGTATCAGTCTGTAGTGGAAGGAAGGCGGGGTAGGGGTCGGCCTAGGAAAGGTTGGAGGGAGGGGGTAAAGGAGGTTTTGTGTGCGAGGGGCTTGGACTTCCAGCAGGCATGTGTGAGCGTGTTTGATAGGAGTGAATGGAGACAAATGGTTTTTAATACTTGACGTGCTGTTGGAGTGTGAGCAAAGTAACATTTATGAAGGGGTTCAGGGAAACCGGCAGGCCGGACTTGAGTCCTGGAGATGGGAAGTACAGTGCCTGCACTCTGAAGGAGGGGTGTTAATGTTGCAGTTTAAAAACTGTAGTGTAAAGCACCCTTCTGGCAAGACAGTGATGGAGTGAATGATGGTGAAAGTTTTTCTTTTTCGGGGCACCCTGCCTTGGTGGGAATCGGCCAGTGTGATAAAAAAAAAAAAATAATAAAATAATAATAAAGACCAAATACCCAAGGCAGAAGAAAGAAAACCCAAAGGAAAAAGAGGAAAGGGGAAGAGGGAGAAGGGGGAAAAAAGAATCGGGTTAAGTCACGGGTGCTCTGAAGTTTGGAGCATTTTGCAATACAGTGGTACCCCGAGTTTCATACAGCTCCCAACTCGAACATTTATGTAAGCGTATTATTGTAAGTGCTTTTGTAAGTGTATTTTTGGGGTCTAAAACGGACTAATCTAATTTACATTATTCCTTATGGGAAGAAATTTGTTCGGTAACAGCACTCGTACAGCCTTCTGGAACGAATTATGGCCGAAACTCGGGATACCACTGTATAGTGGGAAAGATTCATACAAGGAAAGTTGTGTATAAGGGAGGATTCAACCAAATGGCGACTTTGAAAGTTAGAAGCAGGGTAAGCAGTTTTAGCAGAAGATCAGTCAGTAGGATGACTGTTATCTCTGACATGACAGAAAAAGCATTGTTGATGTCGGCAAGCCTAACACTACTTTCGTGCTCCCTAAGTCTGTCAGAAAGAGATCGGCCAGTTTCTCCAAGGTACTGAAGAGGACAGGAGGAACAAGAAATAGAGTAGACACCAGTTGCATATATAGAGGGAGGAGAGATATGAACTGGATTAGTGTGAAGAGTGTTAGTCTGGCAAAAAGTAAGTTTGATGTCTAAGGAATGGAGAGAGTTGTAGAGATTAGAAAGACGGGAAATGTAGGAAGGCAGAGGACAGGAGAGTTCCCAGGAGTAGAAAGTTTGGGAGAGAAGAAAGTCCATTTAGCACGTGAGAAGGCAAAGTCTATGAAATGGGAATGGTTGCCAAGACGGGAAAATGAATTATGAAGTGTGGAAATTTCTGATTCAAGAAACTGAGGATGAGGATCACAGATGTGGAGAGCATGGAGAAAGAGGGAGATCAGAACACTTTTCTTGACAGAGGAAGCATGATAAGAAGAGTAGTGAATGTACATGTCACTGTGCACAGGCTTGCTGCACACGGAAAAGGCAAAACCTTTACCTGAACAGTGGACATGAACATCAAGGAAAGGAAGCAAGGAATTAGATTCCCATTCAGCTTTAAACTTAATGGAAGGGGCAAGATTATTAAGAGCATCAAGAAATTGTTGGAAGAGAGTAGAGTCACGAGGCCAAAGAGCAAAGATGTCATCTACATAGCGGAGCCAGAGTGAAGGGCGCACATCAATAGTAGGAAGAAGAACAGTTTCGAAGTATTCCATGTGAAGATTAGCAAGAACAGGAAATAGAGGAGAGCCCATAGCAACACCAAAGGTTTGAGAATAATACACTTACCATCCGACTTACGACCGAGTTCGGTTCCAAGAAACCGATCTTAAGTCGAAATGGACGTAAGTTGAACTTTACTACTGAATATCAGCATCACATTTTTGTAATGACTTTATTTTATTGGTTCATTTTGGTATTTCATGTTTTTCTTTACTTTTTATGCTGTTAGTACTGTATTTTATATTGTAAGGTTTAGGATAAACACTGTGTGCAACACAAATAGTTGTTTATTTCCCAGAAATTTGGGAAGTCGAGTGGTCGTATGTCGAGCAGGTCGTAAGTCGGATGGTAGGTGTACAGTGGACCCCCGGTTAACGATATTTTTTCACTCCAGAAGTATGTTCAGGTGCCAGCACTGACCGAATTTGTTCCCATAAGAAATATTAGTCCATTTCAGACCCCCAAACATACACGTACAAACGCACTTACATAAATACACTTACATAATTGATCGCATTCGGAGGTAATCGTTATGCGGGGTCCACTGTATTTACCTTGGAAGGGTAAGGAATTTGAGTCCACACAAAGGTGGATAAGATCAAGAAAGACATAAGTAGGTATAGGGAGATGAAGTAACCCTTCATTGGCCTTCTCTCTGAGAAAATTCAGGTCATAATTAAGAGGGACATTAGTGAAGAGGGCCTCAACGTCAAGACTAAGCATCTTACAGGTCGGGAGAAAGCGAACCCGTTCGATAAAGTCTTGAGAGTGGCAAAGGTGGGCAGGAGAAAAAGTACCAAGAAAGGGAGTGAGGGTTTTTGCCAGCCAAGAAGCAAGAGAATAAGAGACAGAACCTCTAGAGGACATGATGGGATGCAGAGGAATATCAGGTTTATGAGTTTTTTCAGAAGGCCATAGATATAGGGCCGAGTGGGACAGATGACACGAAAACGTTGAACAAGGTCAAAGTCAGGAGGACAGAGGTCGGAGAGAGTCCCTAGTTTCTTGTTGAAAGTTCTCTTGATGTGATCGAGAGGGTTGGAAATGAGAGGAGTGTAGGTACATGAGTCAGAGAACAAGATATAGCTTTACAGAAGTAATCTTCGTGATCAAGGATAACTGCTGAATTACCTTTGTCAGAAGAGAGTATGACAAAGTTAACGTTAGATTTAAGAAAAGAAAGGGCAAGTTGATAGCGGAGCGGCAGGTGGTGGTTCTTAGAAAACAGGCTATCAAGAGCAGGAAGGAGAGCGCCACAAAAAGTGGACAAGTCCGGAAGATTACGAGAGTAAGACTGATGAAAAGAATCAAAAGAGCTAATCAGGTCAGTACCAGTACGAGGGGTAGGTAAAGTGGCAGAGGAAAGACCAAAACCAAGAAGTTCAAGCTCAAGTTGAGAAAGTGTGACAGAAAACAGATTTGTAACACAGTCGGTAAGGGAGAATTTAGACCAAGGGCTGTTTGAGATGAGACTCTGGCCCTGCTATGTAGATGACATCTTTGCTCTTTGGCCTCATGACTCTAGTCTTTTCCAACCATTTCTTGATGCTTTTAATAATCTTGCCCCTTCCATTAGGTTGAAAGCTGAATGAGAATCTAATTCTTTGCTTCTTTTCCTTGATGTTCATGTCCACCACTCAGATACAGGTTTTGCCTTTTCTGTGTACCGCAAGCTTATGCACAGTGGCATGTACATTCACTACTTTTCTTTTCATGCTTCCTCTGTCAAGAAAAGTGTTCTTATCTCCCTCTTTCTTTGCACTCTCCACATTTATGATCCTCAATTCCTTGAATCAGAAATTTTCACTTTTCATAATTCATTTTCCTGTCTTGGCTATGCTTCCCATTTCATAGACTCTGCCTTCTCACGTGCTAAATGAACTTTCTTCTCTCCCAAACTCTCTACTCCTGGGAACTCTTCTGTCCACTGCCTTCCCTACATTTCCGGTCTTTCTAATCTCAACAACTCACTCCGTTCCTTAGACATCAAACTTACTTTTTTGCCAGACTAACACTTTTCACACTAATCTAGTTCATACCTCTATAGATGCTCGTGGTGTCTACTCTATTTCTTGTTCCTCCTGTCCTCTTCGGTACTGTGGAGAAACTGACTGATCTCTTTCTGACAGACTTAAGGAGCACAAAAGTAGTGTTAGGCTTGCCGACACCAACAATGCTCTTTTCTGTCATGTCAGAGATCAGTCTTCCTATTGACTGGTCTTCTGCTAAAACTATCTACCCTACTTCTAACTTTCACAGTCACATTTGATTGAATCCTCCCTTATACTCAACTTTCCTTGTATGAATTTCAGTCCTGTCTTTGTCTCTGTAGGTACCTTCCTTTCCCATTATATTGTAAAATGCTCCAAACTTTAGAACACCTGTGACTTAACCTGATACTTTTTTCCCCTTCTCCCTCTTCCCCTTACCTCTTTCCTCTTTCTCCTTTGGGGTTTCTTTCTTCTGCCTTGGGTATTTCTTTATTATTTTTATTTTATTTTTCACCCCCTGTGTTCTTGCTCCTACCCTCTGTGGGCTCCTAGCTCCCTTGCTGTGCTCCTCTTTCTTAGTATTTGACTGACTCTGCTACCACTACTACTACCTCCACTACTACCTCTCTTGCTCCCATCCCTGTGCTGGCCTATATATATACCCCCTCCTTCTCTCCTTTTTGTTAGTGTGACTTTGCAATTTGGAAACTGATATGATTCCTAACTGTGATGTAAGGCATTAGTATATATAAAATAGCTACATTGAACGAAGGTTGTGTTGTTTGCATCAAAAGAGCATATTTTTTTTGGTCTTGAGGTTTTTCAGCATATTTCCAGTAAAAAATATAGGGACTTATTAATATATAAGGCCATTTTCAAAAAAACATAGATCATCTGGGTTGTGCTGCCTTTACTTGTAACAACAGGTGGACTTATCAGGCTTACAAATGGGAAGCCAAGTCAGGTATTAAGCTGCAGTGAGTAAGATTGGTTTCCATAACAGTGTAAGTTAATTATATTTCTTGTGTTCAGGTTCCATGAATCATGACAGGAATAGCAACCTGTTTTTTTAACACCAGTTATAGACTATTAAACAATTTATTCACCCATTATGCCATTTTGTTTACCTTCTGTGTGAACTGATGCTCCTGTTAGTGTCAGTACCAGACATGACATAGGCTACCAGTCCCATTTGGCTACCTGTCTCTGCTCAGCTAAGACCGCACCTTGGAGAACTTACAGTAGTTGTTATAGACTTTTAATTTGCATCTTCCTTCCGGAAGACAGCGTTCTACATTATTTCCGTTTAGCATATCGACTGTGCTGTCCTATTTTGCAATGTTCATTGTGTTAAGCTGAAATTGCAGTGGATCTGATTGGAGAGGTCATTTATTTTTACTTTCCCAGTCTAACTGACGTGTCTTCTGGATAGAATTAGATATTATTTTAGTGCATCTCTGACTTTTCAAACATAGCCATTCAATTCTCATATTGTGGTGGATGATTCCATTACTAGTCTGTGTCTGTTGTCTTCTCTACTAACTACCAAACAATGAACTGACTCTGAGACAGTCCTGCACATCATTTGAACATTTCCTGGAGTTTTAGATATCTTGTATTGATGTCAGATTGTTTTGTACTGTTATGGAAGTCATAATCTTAGTTGTGGATTGTACAAGTTCCATTGTTTTTGAATAGGCTTTACAAAAGGTTTATTAGCTGTGTTGTTCTTTTGTATTACAGGCACACCAGAGTTCATGGCCCCAGAGGTATACGAGGAACATTATGATGAAATGGTGGATGTCTATGCCTTTGGTATGTGTATGATGGAGATGGCAACGTTGGAGTATCCATACAAAGAGTGCTCGGGCCCAGCTCAGATTTACAAGAAGGTTACCACGGTCAGTTAATGTTCACATTCTTTACTGTGTGTAACCTGTATGTAATCTGAAGAAGTATTTGTGCTGTAATTTAACTTTAGGGGATAATATATATTTTTTTTCACACTTTCTGAGGATTAGTTACCTTTGATATACCTTTGATGAGTTCTGAGAGTTTGTCTTCTCCCAAAGCACAGTCATGGGCCAGGCTTGTCTGCTGCTTGCCTGCTGACCCCACAGTGAACTAAAATTAATGCATGTATTGTATGTAGTAATATCTCAGCCAAGTGATAAGCTTAGCCTCTTCAAGTGCTAATGTATTGCACCCCTTATAGAGAAATTTATTCACTTTCAAAATTTTCAGTTTGAGGTGGAAATGAATAAAGTAATGGATTGCACTGAAATTGATCCATATCTTTTTTTTTTTTTCCTTGTTTTTAGCCACTTTGGCTGTCTCCCACAAAGATAGTATGACCCATAAAAAGAAACATTCACTAACATATACTCAGTAGTTGTCGTACTAGAAGTGCACAAAAATCACAACTCGGCTGACTCTCCAAACTTCATTCAAATGACTCTCTGAACTACAACATCCTCACCTCTCGTTCAGGATGTGAGCACTTTATTTCTCACTCTCAGGACTCTGGGTAACATTACTATGAATACAGTGAACTATTGATTTAATGGACTAATAGGAGGAGGAGGATGAGGGGGGTCTTTGAAAGTTAGATTGTCTATCGTATTCAAATAATAATTAATGGGCAATTCTAGATTTATTCTGAAAAGTCAAAACTTGCTTAAGGTCAGCAGAGAAGCCTGACCCCAGGCTGGGCTGTGTGTGTGTGTGTGTGTGTGTGTGGGGGGGGGGGAGTTAGAACAACTCTTGAAATCAGTTACAGGTATATCACAGACATTAAGTAAACTTACTCAAAATTCTTTTATGAAAAGCTTTTTTTGCACAGCTTGCTGTCTGTTTAAAGAAAATTTTTAATAAAATGAACAAATTTATCAGTTAATGGAATAAGCATTTAAAAGATTCTAAATGTTTACTTTTTTCAGGGAGTGCGGCCCCAGAGTTTTCTCAAGATTGAAGATGAAGATGTAAAATATATTGTGGACTGGTGTACAAGATTACATAATGAGGAACGGTAAGTTGAACCCTTTCTTTCAGTTAAGAGTTTTTGAAATACCTTCAACAGTGGACTATGTTAGTATGAGCCATTTAACATATCTTGTTTACTGGCTCATTTTATCAGAGAGCACACCAACTTTATTTTGCTTTCCTGAGTGATACCAGCTTGTTTCATCAACTTATCATCATCCTTACACCTCAGTCTCTTTCTTCCCTTTCATCATGCAGCACTTTACATGAATTTTTTTTCCCCCAACAAACCAGCCATGTCCCACCAAGGCAGGGTGACTCAAAAAGAAAAATGAGTTCCTCTCTTTAACTTTAGTAATGTATACAGGAGAAGGGGTTACTAGCCCCTTGCTCTTTGCATTTAGTCACCTCTTACAACATGCATGGCATACGGAGGAAGAATTCTGTTCCACTTTCCCATGGAGATAAGAAGAATTAAACAAGAACAAGAAGTAATAAGAAAATAGAAAAAACAGTAGGGTGTGTATATATATGCTTGTACATACAAGTGTAGTGTGACCTAAGTGTAAGTAGAAGCAGCAAGACGTACCTGAAACCTTGCATGTTTATGAGACAGAAGAAACACCAGCAATCCTACCATCATGTAAAACAGTTATAGGTTTCAGTTTCACACTCAATTGGCAAGATGGTAGTACAGGTTGACCATCACTAATCTGGCACCATCAGGATCTGTAGGGTGCTGGATTAGTGATTTTGCTGAATTATAGAATGGTTAGATTAGAATACATTTAACCCAACGATGATATTTACACATTGGCGATTTCACCTACTTTACGCTCTAATTTTGGCCCATTCCATTGTTCCAGTCTACCAAACTCATAGTTATTTTGCTAGTATTCCTTCTATTCTGTCGACTGAGTACAAGACACTGTGCATTTACCTATTTCAACTACCTAATAAAGTGGTCAGAAGTTGGTAATTTGGCCAATTTCACACAAATTTCAAGAGATGCTAATTTCAAAATAGGGTCCAGAATAAACAATGCAGACTTTCCTGGCACTAAAACAACATTTTCCTGTTCATTGGTCATGTCTCCATGCCCCTCTTATATTACACTTGCTTTCCATTTTGAATTTTTATTCACACAAAAAACAAAGAGTTACTATTATGCAGACTACTGCATTATTGGAATAATTGTATAAATAATGTCAACCCATTTGTGACTGCATGTTAGACTGGCCAGTTGAACACGTATTGGATGGTGACACTTGTTTATTCTTGAACGTCAGCAAAAATCGAGCATTTCCACTACTTTTAGCTCAATTTCAAGTACTTTCTGTCTTGAAACCAATCATAATAATATCTATTTCTGTAATGCATCTTCCATTCTATCAAATGAGACAAAAAAAAAACGAGAATACAGTCATAAAAAACATACAAAAATACACCTCAAAGTTGGTTTTACACCATGAACATGGTCACAGTTTTTTCTCAATATGCACTGCGTGCTGCAGGATTTTTTTTTATATAGTGCACACTTAACACACAGACCTATTTCCTCATATGTAAGCCCTGACGTCTTAATCCAGGGGTCCACTGTATATTAAGCCCACCAGCTGACATGTATTGTACGTGTGACGTCATTTGTTTACTCTTGAACATCAGCAAAAATTTAACATTTCTGCTACTTTGAGCTCAATTTCAAGTTATTTTCAATACTAAAACCAATCAGACATCTTTATTTCCGTAATATATCTTCCATTCTATCAAACAAGACCAAGAAATTGCAAATATAACCATAAAAACCATATGAAAATACACCGCAAAGTCGCTCTTCTAATCCAAAAACATGTTCGCAGTTTTTTCTAATTACGCACTGCATGCCGTAGGATTTGTTTAATACAGTACACACTTACCATATAGATGCATTCACTCACATCTAGCCCTAAATTTACTATTCACAGCTTCTCTGAGTGAGCTGAGCTCATGATGTAGTACTACGGCTTGGACCCTGGCTTCAAAGCCGTAGAACTACGGGACGGACCTTCAAAGGGTTAAACTGGAATTTGTTGAATTTTGTGTAAAAGTGAAGAAATTATTGAATTTTGGGCACTTTATAGGATGCTTCTGATAAATGAAAGGGCAGTTTCTTGTGCTGAATTGATTGACCAGAAGGCATACTAGTGTGTGGGGAAGTACCCTAGATGATGTGTGGCGAAGTACCCTTGCTGGTGTGTGTGGGGAAGTACCCCGACTGGTGTGTGTGGGGAAGTACCCCGGCTGGTGTGTGGGAAAGTACCCCGGCTGGTGTGTGGGGAAGTACCCTGGCTGGTGTTTGTGGGGAAGTACCCTGGCTGGTGTGTGTGTGTGTGTAAGTACCCTGGCTGGTGTGTGGGTAAGTACCCTGGCTGAAGTGTGTGGTGAAGCACCCTGGCTGGTGTGCAGGGAAGTACCATGGCTGGTGTGTGTGGGGAAGTACCCTGGTTGGTATGTGGGGAAGTACCCTGGCTGGAGCATGTGGGGAAGTACTCTGGCTGGTGTGTGTGGGGAAGTATCATGGTTGGTGTGTATGGGGAAGTACCCTGGCTGGTGTGTGTGGGGAAGTACCCTGGCTGGTGTGTGTGGGGAAGTACCCTGGCTGGTGTGTGTGGGGAAGCACCCTGGCTGGTGTGTGGGGAAGTACCCTGGCTGGTGTGTGGGGGAGTACCTTGGCTGGAGTGTGGGAGAGTACCTTGGCTGGTGTGTGGGAAGTACCCTGGCTGGTGTGTGGGAAGTACCCTGGCAAGTGTGTGTGGGTAAGTACCCTGGCTGGTGTGTGTGGGGTACTTCCCCACACACACCAGCCAGGGTATTTCCCCACACACACCAGCCAGGGTACTTCCCACACACACACCAGCCAGGTTACTTCCCCACACACCAGCCAGTGAACTTCCCCACACACACCAGCCAGGGTACTTCCCCACACACACCAGCCAGGGTACTTCCCCACACACCAGCCAGGGTACTTCCCCACACACACACCAGCCAGGGTACTTCCCCACACACACCAGGCAGGGTATTTCCCCATACACACCAGCCAGGGTACTTCCCCACACACACCAGCCAGGGTACTTCCCCACACACACCAGCCAGAGTACTTTCCACACACACACCAGCCAGGTTACTTCCCCACACACCAGCCAGGGTACTTCCCCACACACACCAGCCAGGGTACTTCCCCACACACACCAGCCAGGGTACTTCCCCACACACACCAGCCAGGGTACTTCCCCACACACACCAGCCAGGGTATTTCCCCACACACACCAGCCAGGGTACTTCCCCACACACACCAGCCAGGGTACTTCCCCACACACACCAGCCAGGGTACTTCCCCACACACACCAGCCAGGGTACTTCCCCACACACACCAGCCAGGGTACTTCCCCACACACACACCAGTCAGGGCACTTCCCCACACACAGCACACACCAGTCGGGGTACTTCCCCACACACACCAGCAAGGGTACTTCGCCACACACCATCTAGGGTACTTTGCCACACACCATCTAGGGTACTTCCCCACACACCAGCCATAGTACTTTCCCACACACACCAGCCATAGTACTTCCCCACACACACCAGCCAGGGTACTTTCCCACACACACCAGCTAGGGTTCTTCGCCACACACCATCTATGGTATTTCCCCACACACCAGCCAGGGCACTTCCCTACACACCAGCCAGGGTACTTTCCCATACACACCAGCCAGGGTACTTTCCCACACACACCAGCCAGGGTACTTACCCACACACACCAGCCAGGGTACTTCCCCAAACACCAGCCAGGGTACTTCCCCACACACATGATTTGAGTGGGACTTGTGCATGGGTGAATAGAATTATCGAAGCTTATTGCTTGGGAAGCATTGAAAATTTCGTTGGGGAAATATGATTCTGTTAGTGGGATGGTTTGTGAGGGACCTGCCTAGTATGGGCCAACAGGCCTGCTGCAGTGTTCCTTCTTTCTTATGTGCAAACATTTATGGATGAACATCACCCTGACACAGCTGTTGCAGGCCATTCTGGCAACATCTACTATGACAATGTTGTGTCCCATTTTAGAGAAATCTTAAGGAGATGCCAGAAACAGAGCTCTCTGATCAGATATTTAGTGCCACAGGTGTGCAGTAACTCTCAAGCTGTTCCTAGTGGCATTAAAAAACAAAGAAGGGAAGTAACCCCAGAAAAGAACATTGTACCTGAAGTCTTTATGGAAGGGGATTCCCCTTCCAAACAATAATACACCTCCATCCTCTCCCCTCCTCCCATCTCATCACTCATCAATAAGTCTTCAATAAAGGTAAGTGCCATTTTAGTAATGTTTTATTCTGCATGTCTTATTGTTTTCTGTGTAGGGAAATGTATATTTAATGTAAAAAAAATATGATTTTGTTTAATACTTTTGGGTGTCTGGAACGGATTAATTGGATTTCCATTATTTCTTAGGGGGAAAATTAATTTGGATTAAGTCAGATTCAGTATAACACACACTCTCTGGAACGGATTAATTACGGTAACGAGGGGTCCACTGTACATTCACAAATGCGGTGATATTATTTATTAAATTATTACAATATTGCGTAACAGTAAATCTTCTATTTTTTGGTGTGAATAAAAATTCTTTATGTGAATAAAAAATCAAAATGGAATTCATTTGTAAAACCTGGAAATGTAACTAATAAACAGAGGAAATGTTATTTTAGTGCCAGGAATGCCTGCATTGTTTATTCCAGACCCTATTTTGAAATTGGAACATATTAAACTTTGTGTGAAATTTGCCAAATTACCAACTTCTGATCACTTTATTGGGTAGTTGAAATAGTTGATTGGGCAGTTTCTTGTGCTCAGTCGATAAAATAAAAGTGAAACTGTGAAACAGCTAAGAATTTGGTCAACTGAAATAATGTAATTGGCCTAAAGTAGGAATCAAAGTGGGCAAAATTGCTGATGTGTAAATATTGCTGAGGCAGCAAAATTCGCATTAGCAGTGGTCAGTTGTCACGTGAAGTCACAGACCCTGCCTGAGCTGCTTTTGGGATTAATGTGGACAGTTACTTGCAGTGTTTTAAAATCTGAGGTTGGAGTGTTGTACGAGAAAGTCCTACTCCTCCAGGAAGAAATTAGGAGGCTGAAGGTTCACCTCAATGGATTTGGGAGTGAGTGAGAGGTGGCTGGAATGGTTGAGGGAATGAGGCTTCTAGCAGTGAGGTGTAGCCTGTCACTCGCTGCAAGGAGGCTGTAGGTGGGAAGGTAGAAACAGCTACCAGCAGTGAGGTGCAGTCCAGCACCTGCTACAAGTGGCAAGTTGTTCCCAGTAATGGGAGGAGCATCAAAATAAGGAAAGTTAAGAGAGAAGATTTGAAGGTAGGAATTCGCTTCTCTGTTCTTCAGGATGAGTGTGCTTCAGTGACCAGTGAAGGTAAAGGTACTACTTCCAGTGCTAATATAAGCGAATTCTTGTTGTTGGTGACTCATAGGTAAGATATATGGCCCATGCTTTCTGTAATAGAACTAAGAAGATGAGAGATAGTGTGTGCTTCCCTGGAGCTGGTGTTGGTGACATAGTCAACAGGTTGGATAATACCATGTTAGATAATGGGAACAAGCCCATTATCTGTCTCAATGCTGACAGAAATTATATTGGGAAGGGTAGGAGAGAAGAGCTGCTAGATAAGTACAGATCAGCTATAGATTTAATTAAGTCTAAGGGAAGATAAGATTTTGTTCGTATTTTTAACCCTGGAGGGTTACCCACCCAGGATAACCCAAGAAAGTCAATGCATCATCGAGGTCTGTCTAACTTATTTCCATTGGAGTCCTCAATCTTGTCCCCCAGGATGCGACCCACACCAGTTGACTAACACCCAGATACCTATTTGCTGCTAGGTGAACAGGACAAGTGTAAGGAAATGTGTTGAAATGTTTCCACCCGCTGGGAATCGAACCCAGGCCCTCTGTGTGTGAAGCAGGAGCTTTAGCCACCAGGCCACTGGGCCACTGGGGTCCCAATCATATGTAGCATCTTGCCTAGAAGGGTCGTGGGCAGTGAGTGGTTGTCTAGGGCGATTGATGTAAATTGCTGGCTAGACAGATACTGCAGGGAACTTGTAATCCCATTCATTGACAACTGGGACAACTTTTATGGCAAACATGATATGTATGCAAGGGATGGGGCACATCTCTCTGGGGTAGGGGTGGTAGCACTTGCGAACTCGATCGAGAGAGCCATTGCTGACATGCCTAGGATTTTAAACTGATAGAAGAAAGAGGTATGGGTGTATGTGGGAAATGGGTAGGTTGCAACACTAGGGTTGAAGACAATAAACGTATAAAAGACATTCATCATGAAGTTATGAATGAAGACAATGGATCAGGTCAGCAAACTAAGGGAGACAGCAGAGGGCAGCAAGAGACTAGCTCCCTTAAGGTTTACTATACTAATAGCAGGAGTGTAAGAAATAAGATAGATGAGCTAAGATTAATTGCAAGTGCAGGAAACATAGATATTATTGCTATAACAGAGACCTGGCTCAATCTGAAAGATAGAGAGATGCCTTCTGAATGTTACATACAAGGCTATAAATTATTACAACACTGATAGGGTCAACAGGAAGGGTGGTGGAGTAGCAATGTATGTCAGAGACAGTTTAAATTGTTGTTAGACAAGATATAAAATTAGAAACGTCAGCCACTGAACCTGTTTGGTTACAGCTTCTCGAGGGTCATGGAAAAACTAATCTTGGGTGTAATTTACAGGCCCCCAAATCTTGATAGGAAGTGCAGTGAACTTCTATGGGACGAAATTCATAAGGCATCTACATACGAAAATGTTGTGCTAATGGGAGACTTCAACTTTAGACAAATTGACTGGAGCAATTTGACAGGAAATTTAGAGTCGAGTGACTTTCTTGATACGATTCAGGATTTTTTTTTTAAACAGTTTGTGACAGAACCTACTAGAGGAAATAACCTGCTTGACTTGGTTCTTGCCAGCAGGGAATCACTAGTTAATAATCTTGAGGTTAATGATGAGCATGGGGAAAGTGATCACAAATCACTCAGTTTTAATATATCATGGAATTACCCTAATAATGGCAATCAAGTCTGTCCCTGACTTCCGCTTGGCTGATTTCATAGGACTGAAAAATTACCTGGGTGGGCTGAACTGGAATGACCTGACTATGGGTCAGGTAGGCAGTGATGATTGCCAATATGACATTTTCCAGAGCATAGTTCTAGCTGCTCAGACAACTTATGCTCCAAATAGGGAAATCAGATCAAACAAAAATGATCCTAAATGGATGAACAGTAGATTAAAACATCTCATTGGTCAAAAGAGAGGCATATATAGGGGAATCAAAAGAGGGGCAATTGAGAAATCAATATATTCAGTTAAAGAGAGAAATAAAAGAGGGAATAAGAAAAGCAAAGTGGGATTATGAGGTTAAAGTTGCAAGAGAATCGAAGACCAACCCAAAAGGATTCTTTCAGGTATACAGAAGTAAGATTAGGGACAAGATAGCCCCACTTAAGAGTAACTCAGGTCAGATCACTGACAGTAATAAGGAAATGTGTGAACCTTTCAGTACCTACTTCCTCTCAGTTTTTACTCAGGAAGATACTAGCGAAATTCCAGAAATAATAAATTATGTAGAACAGGATGATAATAAACTATGCACGATTAGGGTAACTAGTGACATGATCCTCAGACAAATAGAGAAATTAAAACCTAACAAATCCCCAGGCCCTGATGAACTGTTTGCAAGGGTTTTAAAGGGATGTAAAGAGGAACTTAGCATACCTTTGGCTAATCTTTTCAGTATATCACTACAAACTGGCATAGTGCCAAACAAGTGGAAAATGGCAAATGTGATACCTATTTACAAGGCAGGTGACGGGTCCTTAGCTTCAAACTATAGACCAATAAGCCTTTCTCCATAGTTGGTAAATTTCTGGAATCAGTAATTGCCTTGGCAATTCATAGCCATCTTGAAAGGCATAAATTGATTAATGAATCTCAGCACGGTTTTACAAAAGGGCATTCCTGTCTTACGAATTTACTAATTTTCTTCACTAAGGTATTTGAGGAGGTAGATCATGGTATTGAATATGATAATGTGTACAGTGGACCCCCGGTTAACGATATTTTTTCACTCCAGAAGTATGTTCAGGTGCCAGTACTGACCGAATTTGTTCCCATAAGGAATATTGTGAAGTCGATTAGTCCATTTCAGACCCCCAAACATACACGTACAAACGCACTTACATAAATACACTTACATAATTGGTCGCATTCGGAGGTGATCGTTATGCGGGGGTCCACTGTATATGGACTTCAGTAAGGCTTTTGATAGAGTTCCACATCAGAGGCTGTTGAGAAAACTTAAGACATACAGAATAGGAGGAGAAATTTTTTCCTGGGTAGAGGCATGGTCGACAAATAGTCAGCAGAGAATTTGTATAAATGGGGAGAAATCGGAGTGGGGGCACATCACGAGCGGTGTTCCACAGGGGTGACTCAAGAAATCGTAATGACACGATTGCAAACAAACCATACCCCCGGCCGGGATTGAACCCGCGGTCATAGAGTCTCAAAACTCCAGCTGGAGTTTTGAGACTCTATGACCGCGGGTTCAATCCCGGCCGGGGGTATGGTTTCCACAGGGGTCAGTGTTGGGCCCCCTGTTGCTCACAATTTACATAAACGACATAGATGAGGGAATAAATAGTGACATAAGCAAATTTGCTGATGACACCAAAATAGGCCATCCAATTCATTCTAATGAGGACGTTAGAGCACTCCAAGATGATTTGAATAGACTGATGCAATGGTCGGAGAAATGGCAGATGCAGTTTAATATAGACAAATGCAAAGTTCTAAATGTTGGACAGGAAAATAACCATGCCACATATAAACTAAATAATGTAGATCTTAATATTATGGATTGCAAAAAGGATTTAGGAGTTCTGGTTAGCAGTAATTTGAGACCAGTGCACAAGTGTTTACAATAAAGCTAACAGAATTCTTGGCTTTATAGCAAGAAGTATTTATTTATTTATTTCCAATTTGTGCACACATACAGAGGTACAAAAAAAATACAGATAAGAGCAGCATGCCAAAGCCACTTATACTATGCATAGCATTACGGGCTGGCTTAAAATTAACTTAAGATTAACTAAGCAATGATTATTATTATTATTATTATAATCAAAAAGAAGCGCTAAGCCACAAGGACTATACAGCGCTGCTACTAAGTAATGATGAAATCAGTGATAAAACATTAATGTAAACAGATAACTATAAAGCACAAGTGAGTATTACAAAGACAGGTCATATGGTTGCATTCAGTTAGGTAGTGATTCTGTTAGGTAGTGTATTTAAAAAATAATAAAGTTAGATTTGGTTTTAGGTTTAACATTTATGTGATATAATTGTGAGAAACATTTAAGATATACAATTTATAATGTTCAGTTATTCAGTATTTATTTGGTTTTGGGTGAGTAAGTAATCTTTGAGAAGAGACTTGAATTTATAAACAGGTAGTGTTTCTTTTATATTTACAGGTAATGAATTCCAGATTTTAGGGCCTTTTATGTGCATTGAGTTTTTGCATAGTGTGAGATGGACACGAGGAACATCAAAGAGTGATCTGTGCCTTGTGTTATGGTCATGTGTTCTGTTGAGGTTGGCAAGGAGATGTTTGAGGGGAGGGTTAATATCAGAGTTAAGTGTTCTATGTATGTAATAGGTGCAGTAATAAGTATGGATGTTTTGTATGGTGAGTAGGTTTAGTGTATTGAATATTGGTGGAGTGTGCTGCCTGTAGTGAGAATTTGTTATCATTCTAACTGCAGCCTTTTGTTGGGTAATTAGTGGTCTGAGATGGTTAATTGTTGTTGAGCCCCATGCACAAATTCCATAGGTGAGATAGGGGTAAATAAGAGAGTGATATTGGGCCAGGAGGGCTGACTGTGGAACATAGTACCGTATCTTCGATAGTATGCCTTCAGTCTTGGAAATTTTCTTAGAAATTTGATGTATATGTGTATGAAATTTGAGTCTATTATCAAGGTGGATTCCTAAGAATTTTCCCTCTGTTAGTTTTGTGATAGGTGATCCATTTATCATTATGTTAAGAGGGACATCTGTAGCTCTGTTACCAAACTGAATGAAGTAGGTTTTGTCAATGTTTAGTGTAAGTTTGTTAGTCCTCATCCAGGTAGATATTTTCTGTAATTCGGTATTTACAGTATTGGCTAGCGTGACTGGGCTCGGGTGAGAGAAGACGTATGTAGTGTCATCTGCAAATAGTGTGGGTTTGAGTAATTGCAAAGCATTTGGAAGGTCATTTATGTATAGGAGAAAGAGAAGAGGGCCAAGGACACTTCCCTGTGGGACACCAACTGTAATTGGTTGTGCAGAAGAGTTTGCCCCATTTGCGTACACATATTGGCTTCTGTTGCTGAGGTAAGACTTGAGGTAGTTGAGGGAGTGCCCTCTTATACCATAGTGTGACAATTTTACGTGGAGCAAGTCATGGTCAACTGTATCAAAAGCTTTACGTAAGTCAATGAAGATCCCCAGTGGGACTTCTTTTTTCTCTATTGTAGTGTATATATGTTCTAGCATGTGTATAATAGCATCATTAGTATTTTTATTAGGCCTGAATCCAAATTGGCAGTATAAATAATAGAAGTCCTCAGGTTGTTCTTCAATTCTATATATCATTGGTTAGGCCTCATTTAGATTATGCTGCGCAGTTTTGGTCATCATATTAGAGATTGGATATAAATGCACTGGAAAACGTACTAAGGAGGATGGCAAAGTTGATCCCATGTATAAGTAATCTTCCCTTTGAAGATAGACTGAGGACCCTGAATCTGCACTCTCAAGAAAGGCGTAGAATTAGCGGGGATATGATTAAAGTGTATAAGTGGAAAACAGGAATTAATAGAGGGGATGTAAACAGCATACTAAAAATATTTAGCATAGACAGGACTCACAGCAGTAGTTTTAAATTGGAAAAATTCAGATTCTGGAAGGATATGGGAAAGCACTAGTTTGGTAGAGTTGTGGATGAGTAGAACAAACTCTCGAGTACCATCATATAGGTTGGATAAATACATGAGGGGTTTGGGATATTGGCAGTTTGGGGG
This sequence comes from Cherax quadricarinatus, assembly GCF_038502225.1. Lineage (NCBI taxonomy): Eukaryota > Metazoa > Arthropoda > Malacostraca > Decapoda > Parastacidae > Cherax > Cherax quadricarinatus. The sequence continues at coordinate 3,538,175 of NC_091299.1, forward strand.
GATATGTTGTGTATCTTTATACGTATATGCTTCTAAACTGTTGTATTCTGAGCTCCTCTGCAAAAGCAGTGATAATGTGTGAGTGTGGTGAAAGTGTTGAATGATGATGAAAGTATTTTCTTTTTGGGTATTTTCTTTCTTTTTTGGGTCACCCTGCCTCGGTGGGAGACGACCAACTTGTTAAAAAAAAAAAAAAAAATACATGAGGGGGTGTGAGTTGGACCTGACTAGCTTGTGCTACTAGGATGGATGCTGTGCTCCTCCCTCATGTGAATGTGACTGACCTGACTAGGTCAAGGCATTGGCTTAAGCCGGTGGGAGAATTGGACTTGCCTCGCATGAGCCAGTAGACCTGTTGCAGTGTTCCTTCTTTCTTTTGTTCTTATGAAGGTAAATGTTGTTGAGGTGGTTTGGACATGTGGAGAGAATGGAGCGAAACAGAATAACTTCAAGAGTGTATCAGTCTGTAGTGGAAGGAAGGCGGGGTAGGGGTTGGCCTAGGAAAGGTTGGAGGGAGGGGGTAAAGGAGGTTTTGTGTGCGAGGGGCTTGGACTTCCAGCAGGCATGCGTGAGCGTGTTTGATAGGAGTGAATGGAGACAAATGGTTTTTAATACTTGACGTGCTGTTGGAGTGTGAGCAAAGTAACATTTATGAAGGGGTTCAGGGAAACCGGCAGGCCGGACTTGAGTCCTGGAGATGGGAAGTACAGTGCCTGCACTCTGGAGGTGGGGTGTATTAAAAGTCTCAGACAAAAACAGGGATCTGTGATTAATTCTTAACAAAAGTCTGTCACTAGAAGATCATATTAGTGAAATAATAGAAACTCTTTACTGTATGTCACTGGCCAACTTTAAATTTGCTTTTTGATTTATGGATGGAGTAATGCTAAAAAAAAGTTCTCTGCAGTGTGTTTTGCATCTAACTTGGCATGCATGTTCAAGCTAAACAAAAGAAAAATCTAAAAGTTATAAAATATCTGCAAGAACTGAAAAAAATTGAAGGTTGCATAGAAATGCTGAAACCATCAGACAATCACTTATTTGATTATAAAATGGCAATAAAGAGGAGGTAAAGATGCTTAACAAAGAACAAAAGACCATAATTGTGATCTGAGGAAGAACAGGAGCCCCCCAAAAAATGCATACATACTAGAAAGTTGTTCTTTACAGACTGGTAGAACAATGGATTGAGTTGTAAGATTGGGTAATTAATGTTACAACTACTGAATTTTTTTTAAATTATATGACTTAAAAAGCAAAGAGGATAGCCCTACTGTAGCAACTCGTTTGTATACTGTACTAAACAGCAATTACGCTATTGAACAGATTGTTTATAGAGAGAGAGAGCAAGGGACTCTGGAATTAAAGTAAAAAGTAGGTAGAACATCTCTGATTGATTAGAAATAAAAAGAATAATACAGGATAATAATAAGAGAGAATGGTTTAGAGAAAGAATTCAGGATGTATAAAGGAAAATAGCAGTTTCATTAACATTAAAATGAACCTCTCTCTCTCAGGTTTGACACACATTAAAGCAAAAATATTTATTATTAAGGACAAAGAAAGTGTCAGGTTTGCATTTGTCATATGTCAAAAACTGGCTCAGCTGGTTATTATGAAACACGCCAAGGTAAATGAGACTTGTTTAATACTACCTGTATTTAACTTTACTTTATTGCACACTAGCATTGTTTCTCTGAGCTTTTAACATTTTATACATTATAACAGTTTCTTTGTTTGCGTGAAGTATAATTTCATCTGTTCATTATGTGGGTAATTTATTTCGGAAATTTAATTTTATTAATTTTTTTTATTAACATATTGGCCATTTCCCACCATGGAGAAATTTAATTGTTTTTATGTATTACTTCTTAGTAATGTCTCATTTTAATGTTAAGAATGTGTTTTATGACTTCCTGTTTTTGTCATGTTGGGATATTTCTGTATGAAAATGATCTCTTCAATGTGATATCTCACAAAACAGGAATGTTGTAATTCAATACTCTTGGGCTGAAATGTTGTCTAGGTGTCAGACTGGTGGGAAGGGTGCAACACTGGGTGCTGTTGAGCCAACTTTGTCGTGTTGTAAGGTTGCAGTGAATATTACTCCGGTGATCAAGTGCTTTACAGTGAATAATTTATTAATGGAAAAGTGTGGAATCTGGTGGTGATGTACATGATAATTTCATATATATGTGAAAGGATTTCCATCTTTCTATGAGGCTACACTTTCATGCTGTTATGTTGCTGGAATTGGAAATATTGTCTGTAGTGTTTTACTGTTATAATTTTAATGTTTCCAGCTTAAAGCAGTGAAACATAAGGTTATAAGTTTTGGAGGTTATCAGTATTTAAAGGTACTAAAAAGTTCACTTATTTCATATGTTAATGTGCATTCATGGTCAGATGCTTAGTCTGTGTTCTGATTATCATTAACTTTTACTATATTGAAAAATCAGTGAATAAAAAACATTAAAGAGGTAAATTAGTCCATTGGCCTCTTTTAACTAGAGCACTTGCTGTAGTATCAAGAAATAAAGCATTATGTATGAGATGAAGGACTTTGGTGGGTCACTAGGAAGAGGTAGGAGTGCAGAAAACCTCTCAACAAGAAGTAAAGCATCACACTCTCCAGCTTTCTACTCTCCTGCCATTAAGAGAGTTTTTAGCGATGGTAATTTTAGAAGAGCTTTCATGTGGAAAAAAGAAGCTGGAGAAAGTAAAGGAGAAAAAGTACGACACAGTCATGGGTCGGCAGGATGCTTTTCATCACCACCAAGTCCTCAGGCATCTAGAAGATTAAATAAAAGCACCAGTGTTGGCACTACATCGCAGTTTGTACAATACACAAATTGTGGTCCTACAACCTCGATTTCTTTGCCCTGTAAAGCAGTTTACTACATGCCCCACAGCTATGTTGTATTGCCACCAATGGTTCTAGCTTCATCTCCTGTCTCTGATTCTGCTGAGAAATACATAATTGATGCTAATACAGTTTCAAATGCATCCAGACCATATGCTGTGGATTGCCAGGAGATTGGACGTAACACATTGAAAAGGTGTCTCAGTGAAGGAAATAAATCTTCTGTATGGCCTGTAACACACCCTTGTCAGCAGAAAGGACGAAGAAGTTTTAAGCAAAAGGAAGATTTGCTGTTTCCTGGCTCTGCACCCTTTGAACCAGCGGTCTGTCCTCCATCTCCACCCCATTGTGCTAGGTACTGTACCACCAGACAAGATCATTCATTATCATCATATCCATTATTGCAGACAATGGAAAATCAGCCTAAATTTGGTTTTGTTAATGAAAATAGGCCATCTCTTGAAAGCATTCCATCACCTTATGCAACCTATTATCCAGATAGACATGAAAACCCTGAGTTACCTTCTTCCTTTTTACACCAGTCAACAAATTCTGCTCATAGGTTTGTTTCTAGTAATGAAAATATACGTTCTATTGGATATTCATATGGCACTAGTTATCCTTACAATAGAAGTGGAAGTCCTGACTTACACTACCACTCCCTACAACAAGCATTGAAGATGAAGTCTTCATGTGGGTCACTAAGTGATATTCCTTCATCAGCTTCTTTGTTTACAACAGTTTGTCCTGAAACTATTTCACCAGACTTTGAGAAATATTATCAGTGTTCACAAGAACAGTTTGAATCTCCAACAGCATTCAGCTCCAAGAATATAATTAATGAAGGGCACCAGTCTCAGATTGATAAGTCTCAGCAATATGTAGACATAACTACTAAATCTAGTAATTCTTTTACATGTCCAGCAAGTGTAGAACAAGAGGATGAAAGGTTTGAATTTTACCACTCTCCAAACCAATCTTTATGCTCTTGGAGTCCATCAAGTGTCACACCACCTGTACCTGTGCTTCAACTTTCATCAAATGGCAGTGCTAGTGATGATTCTCAGAGTAATACTTCAAGCATGCCATGCAGTACATGTCTGTGTTCACAGTGTGTGGATGGGAGTTGTTCTCCTAGCCCACAGAAGAGTCCGCGTAAACACTGGTCTTTACGTAAATTTCTTTTAGACCGGATGCTAGCCTCCAGTCCCCATTCAAGTATGGGCTCCACTGTCAGTTTAGGCTCAAGAGGATCTATAGGACACATGTAGGATTTACTTCTAAGTCTCTGTGCACGTTACATATAACAAATGCCCAGCATTAAATGTAACCAAATCATTTACTTTAAGTATTCATTAGTTATGTCAAAATTAAAGCATATGGTAATTGTTTTCTAATTGCATAGATTATAATTATTGATATGTGTCTGTAATTTAATTCATATACACAGGTAATTTAATAGAACATTTCAGGTATATATTGACCTCTTTTTATACTGCTAAATTAGAACCTTGACTATCAGTATTATTTACATTATAAACATGTCAAAAATATTTACATACATATATTTAAAAATATTTACATACATATATTTAAAAATACATGATCACTTTCATGAATATCCTATAAAAATATGTTCAGTATAAACATTAAGTGCAACCCTGTCATGCCATTACCCAGTTAGAAGTTTTAGAAACAAGAGAACAGTTAATCCTTTCAGGGTCGAGAGGCGCCCTCCTAAACTTGTTCGAACAGTCAAAATTTTTTTGGGAAAAAATAAAAAAAAAAGACTTTTTCTTATGAAATGATAGAGAATCTTTTCCCGATCATAATGACACCAAAAGTATGAAATTTGATGCAAAACTTATGGAATTATGCTCTTGCGAAGTTAGCAGCCTTGATGTTTACACATCGGCAATTTCGCTCACTTTGAGTCCTATTTTCGGCCAATTCCAGTGTACTAGTCGACAAAAATCATAACTATTTCGCCAGAACTCCATTTTTTTCTATCGAATGAGTACAAGAAACCACCCATTTACCAATTTCAACTATCCAATAAAGTGGTAAGAAATTGACAATTTTGCCAATTTCACGCAAATTTCAGAAGATGCCAATTTCCAAATAGGGTCCAGAATAAACAAGACAGACATTCCTGGCACGAAAATAACATTTTTCTCTGGTCATTAGTCATATCCCCAGACCCCTTTTACATTTCTTTTGCTTTCTACTTTGAATTTTTATTCTCAAAAAATAGAAGATATACTGTTATGCAGACTACTGTATTAGAGTAGAAATGGTATAAATAATGTCAGTGCACTTGTGAAAGAATATTAGACTCACCAGTTGATGTGTAATGGATGCATGGCATGATTTGTTTACTTTGGAACTTTGGCAAAAATCGAACATTTCTGCTACTTTGAGCTCAATTTCAAGGTACTTTTCATTGTGAAACCAATCAGTCATCTCAATTTCTGTAATATGTATTCCATTCTGTAATATGTCTTCCACGAAAACTAGAATACAACCATAAATACCATACGAAAATACACTGCAAAGCCACTGTTTTAAACCAAAAACACTGTCAAAGTTTTTTTTTCTCATTATGCACTGTGTGCTGCAGGATTTTTTTTATACTGTGCACACTGACCACATAGACCCATTATTTCACATGTAGGCCTACCAGCTTTCTCTTGCTAGATTTGAAGGTGCTAGAATTTAGTCGTACTAGTATGTCAATAACCCTGGTGCGTAAGACATACTAGTACGTCGGAAACCCTGAAAGAGTTAAAGAAACCTCTAGAAATTGCCCAATGTAGTGCCCCAATTTATGGCATTTCGCCTTATGGCTTTCCGCTAATACAGCTCCCCGTCTTTCTAATATTGCGCGACCCATCTGGTTTGTTTACATTCTCTGTGAGCACATTTCTCTTTTATGTCTGGAAACCTTCCAAGATTTCAAGTGTTTTAAAGTTATTGCATATTTTATATGTACTCTGATAATTACACTTGTGTACCTGTACCTAAATATACTTACTGTGCTGGCATGCAGGTACACATTAAAATCACTAAGAGCCTTTCTATTCTTGTAGATGCCATATTAACCCTTTCAGGGTCGACAGGCCCTGTCAGAGACTTGTTCTCAAGGTTGGCCAAATTTAAAAAAAAAAAAAAAATTTTCTTATGAAAAAATAGTTTTTTTTCTAAACATTATAGGCTAAACAAAATTTTTTTGCCATCAATACTTACCGAGATATGGAGGCGTGAAGTTAACAGAAAATGCGCATCATGTGGTAACATTGCCGACGGCCGTCACCCTGTATTCTTTTATTTAGTATTTTATGTACTATTTTCTATTGTTTTTTTTTTAATTTTTCTTTTTCCAAGTAACTTTTATGGCCTGTGAGACCAATATGATCAGTATTTTGTAAGTTATTTCTTTTTCAATGCTACACAATAACGGCATAAACACTGTTGTCATTGTTTTGTTTACAGAAAATATTTACACAAACAAACGATATGAAATGTTGTTTATTACTATTTTTCTATATTTTATATACACATGTACAGTCACAGGGAATGTTTCTAGAAGTTCTGCAGCCTGTGGAAGTCTTTGAAACATGGTGTCATGCACAGTGGTGTTTTACATTCCTCACACATAAAACGAGTGTTTCTGCATTGTTGTGGGCATTTTTTTGTATGTGCACAGTCGTAACACCTCTTCTGAGCCTTTTTCTTGAAAGCAGTAGCAGGCAGTTTTACCAGGAAGTGGTCACCATGCTTCAAACGAGAAGGAAGTTGTTGAAAATTTGGTGGGCAGTCTATTGCAGGTGTTGTTACTTGGTACTTGAATACTATTTTTCTGATGACAGACAAACAGAATTCACCGTATGGTAGTTTGTTTCTGGTCCTCATCTTATACATATTATAAGCATTCAGCATGGAAATGTCCAGAAGATGGAAAAAGAATTTTATGTACCACTTTTAACTCTTGCGAACACAATCAGCAAATCCAATCTGCATGTCACATTTGTCCACTGAATGCATATTGAGGGTGTAGTCCATCACAGCTGCAGGTTTTAGAATGGGTTCATTGCTTTCTCTATGCTGCCTGCCAGTGTCTGCCATTTCATTAGGGTAAACTGATGACAGCGGTGTGACATCTCGTTTATCATGCCACCGAAATGCCATGATGTATTGGCAGCAAACGCCTGCACCTCACCTCTACGAGTGCAAGCGTCAAACCTGGGCATATGTTTCCGATTTGCATGCACTGTGCCACATACATCTGTCATGTTCACTCGCAAAAAATCACTGAGTGTGGGGCTTGTGTACCAGTTACCTGTATATAATATATGCCCCTTACCAAGGTATGGTTCTAACATTGTTCTAACTACATCACCAGAGATGCCCAATAACTTCCTGGTATTTTGCAATGTATAACTTCCAGTGCACACAATAATATCCAATACCAGACCACTGTAACAATCACAAAGCACAAACAACTTTATACTAGAGCGTTTCCTCTTGCTTGGTATGTACTGCTTGAGAGAGAGTCTTCCTTTGAACAGAATCAAAGACTCATCAATTACAAGCTTCCTGAAGGGATAAAAATACATACTGAATTTCTCTTTCAGATACACAAACACATGCCTAATCTTATATAACCTGTCGTTTCTGTCAGGCCTGGTTTTGTCTGAGAAGTGAAGCATACGTAACAGTAGCACAAATCGATTCACTGGCATTAAGTCACTGAAACCTGGGGTTACAATCAGGCGGCCTGTTGACCAGTATGATTTCACACTGTGCTTATACACATGTGGCATAAGCATTATTGTGGCAAAGAAAAAATACATCTCAGCCACAGTTGTCTCCTTCCACTGGTGTAGACGTGATTTTGGTGAAAGTATTGCATTTGCCATGATGTACTCGTAGTATGTGTTGCTTTCCATGACAATACTTTCCATCAGGGGTTCATCAAAGAATAACTGGAAACATTCCAGTTCAGTGGCATTGTTTCCCAGTGTACAACATGGCCGTATTCCACTTTGGCTGTCATCAAACTGGTGGGGATTTGGAACAAAATTGACAGCTTCCTGCCAATCCCAGGTGCGGTCTGCTGGTGGGTACTGGACAATGACAGGTGGTTGTGGTTGTGGAGGTTGTGGAGGCTGGTGTGGTGGATGGGTGGGGAATGGTGGCCTTTGTTGTAGATCAGCTGAGGCAGCAGCGTGGGTGGCAGCATGGGCCACTGCTGGTGCCTCACGGCTGGCACCACCAATACCACCACTACCACCACCATGCACATTTTCCATCCCAATTGCAACAGTATCATCGTCATTTTCACTGTCGGTTCCTGTTGTACAGCCACGGGATGTACTCCGAGATGTACTCCTTCCCCTGGAAATAGCATATGGCACACTAACAGAGCGCAAATATCGTTGTATATACTGACGCTTCACTGGGGAATATTGCACTTCACTATCACTACTGGAACTAGTTTGAAGAGCTTGTAGTTCATAATCACTATCACTATCATCACAAATGCTCACATCTGAGTCTGGGATTTGGGAAAATAGGAGTTTCCTCTTTGATTCTGGTACAACTGAGCGTGAACAAGATGGCCCAGCAGCAGAGGTGGAAGGCAGAGGGTCGTCTGGGTTTTCCTCACTATTACCGATATTATGGTCATTAGTTTCGGTCAGAACCTCACCAAAACCTTGAAACTCATCTTCACTGGCACTTCCATCTGTATTAGAACTGTCACTGGGGAACAAAATTGTCCCAATTCGCCGAGAAGTGAGGCACTTCTTACCGCGAGGCATGGTGGACAAGTTGTACTAAAATGGCGTTCCCACAATGTGCCACTGGGTCCCAGATTTTTTTTCTACTGCGCACACCCACCACACAGACCCATTCTCTCACATCTGGGCCTACCAGCCTTTTCCCGTGAGATTTGAGGGCTCTAGAATTTATGCGTACTAGTACGTCAAAAACCCTGGCGCGTAAGCCGTACTAGTATGGCCGAAACCCTGAAAGTGTTAATAACAATAATCTCTTGGGCACATTAAATGTTGTATATTACATTAATATAGACATTTCCATTAATCCATCCCACAGTAGAATAAATTAACATAAATATGAAATGCAGTAGTAGGTGACTTGTAGGAGTGATGGCAAGAATAACATTTTCTCTAATCAAACATGTATATGTATGAACCAAAAATCAGATGCATTCGTCTCTTTGTTTGCATACTCTGCCTCTCTGCCCTCTCATTCTCTCTTTCTCTCGTTTATTCGTTTTATCTCGTTAACTCACCTCTCACTCTACATCAAGACTACAAATATTTTGAGGTGATTAATGAATGTACTGTACGTGTATTTTATCACTCAGAAGTGTTTTAAATGTCGTAGTATATTACGTGTGGGTAGGGTGGGGTGGGCTGACTTAGCTAACTACCATACCTCCCACACCTGACTTCCTACAAATAAATACAACTCGCCTCTCATCCTACATTAAGACTACAAATATTTTAAGGTCAGGTAAATAATGACCAAACTGTGTGTGTATTTTACTTTTTATTGTTGTTAATGCTTAATTCTATTGCTAACTTAATACAGTGGTCCCTCGTTTTTTGTAATTAATCCGTTCCTGGAGGAGCTACTATAAACGAAATTTACGATTTGCGAATCAATTTTCCCCATAAGAAATAATGTAAATACAATTAATCCGTTCCTGACACCCAGAAGTATTAAAACAAAAATTTTTTTTACATGAAATATACATGTAGTACATAAACAATACAATGGGAAATGATGAATGAAACATTAACAGCATAACACTTACCTTAATTGGAGATTCTTCTTAGTGTATGGGAGACTGGAGGAGGAGAGAGATTGGATTGTTTACAGTTTGGAAGGGGAATTCCCTTCCAGCAACACCTCAGGTACCAATTGCTTCTCTCTCTGGGGTTGCTTCTCTTCTCTGTTTCTTAATGCCACTAGGACCACCTTGAGAGTCACTCTAGTCCTGTCTCGCAAAGTAACTGTGGAGAGAGCTCTGTTTCTGGCGTCTCTTTAACACTTCCCTAAAATGGCCTTTCTTTACCACAGGAGCTTTCTTTGGAGCCATGGTAGCTTATTTAGTACTTGCAAGCACTAAAATGAGTGGAATATTATGAAATATTTTGTAGGAGCACTTGAGGAGACCTTCACTCACTGGTAAACAATGCCAGACTGGCTGGGTAGGGAGGCCGCCCCGGCTCACACCGTGCATACGCGTCCCGGACGAACTACTATTCGCAAGTCAACCTATGAAAAGCGAGTCCATGTTTATACGAAAATACCCTTATGATTGGCGAAATTTACGATTGCCGAGAACTACGAAAAGCGAGGGACCACTGTATATGTTAGTGTAAACTTGTTATCTGGCATTTATACGTATGTGGAAAAAATGGTGTTCTGCTTTCCGGCGATGTTTGCTTTCCAGTAGTAGTCTGGAACCTAACCTGCCGTATAAGTGGGGCCCTACTGTATCAGTAAGTATAAAAGTTGGATGTTCATGTAAACAATTTGATCAGTACCATCCAACGTTCCTAGGAATATCAGTGAAATGTCTGAAAATCTTTCTCTTCTTTCTTTCAACACACCAGCCATATCCCACCAAGGTGGGGTGGCCCAAAAGGAAAAACAATAGTTTGTCTTTTTACATTTAGTAATACAGTGGAACCTCGGCTTACTAGTGTCCCACCATATGAGTTTTTCAAGATACGAGCAGTCGCTTGGTCGATTTTTTGTTTCTGGATACGAGCAAAAATTCAAGATGCGAGCTTTTCCCTCAAGGGAGGTTCCTTGATGCTGGTGAGGGGCTCTTGATCTAGGGAATTGTATCTGTGCTCAAGTTCCCTAAATTAAGCCTGAATGCCTTCCATCCCCTCCCCCCACAGGCACTGTATAATCCTACAGGTTTAGGGCTTCCCCATTATAATAGTCAAGTCAGTAAGTCAGTCAGTCAAGTCAGTAAGTCATACAGTCATTCAGTAAGTCAGTCATTTAGTAAGTCAGTAAGTCACAACACAATTCACAAACATGGCTAGCTTGTAGGAGAGAAGTGGAACTGAACACGAAAGCTGGGATGGCGGTGTCGGGGAATGGCAGTGCACCTCGTAGTGGAGGAATTTCTCTCATGTTTTGCTTACGTTTTGTGCAGTTATTTTGCAATTTCTTTTTTCTAACCATTGGTCCTAAGAAAGTAAGTGCAAAGGACAGTGCTGAGA
>NC_091299.1:3931810-3951810 GCF_038502225.1 Cherax quadricarinatus
AAACTAAATATTTTATTCTCGACTAGTATATGATCGAGCCCAACCAGCAAAAAATCCCATAGTTCAGTAATCCAAAATACCGTCTTTTCCCTACTAATCCTACTGAAGTTATTTCGACAAATTCATTAAAAAGCAAGAAAGGAAGCCAAGGTAATGTACCACCATAAATATTTAAGAGAGTTACTCACGTGCTATCAATTACCATTGCAACATTGCTCAAAAGATCATAAGAGACTAAAACTTTCCCAGGTACAATTAAGATATTCATGGTTACCCCAATACATGAAGGTGGAGACCCAACAGGTGTCAGCAACTTCATGTTCATATCTAATTTGCCTTTGTTATCTAAAATTCTTCGAAAAAATTATTCATATACCAGTTTACTCTTTCTTAGTAGTCTACAATATACTTATCCCTGTCAGTTCGACTTCACGCCTGGAAGAAGTATGAATGACGTAATACTAAAAAAAAATGCATGACTTTATTCATCTCTTGAAAACAGCGAATACCCTATGGGTCTCTTCATTGACCTTAAGAAAGCTTTTGATACAGCATACCACAGCATCCTGTTTCTTAAATAAGAAGATTATGGTATCAGAGATCATACTCCTGCGCACTTAAAATTCCTGTCTTAACGGCAGACACGAGCATGTCTCTCCATCAATGATATGAGTCTGGCAACTCGACCTATTAACACCTCAGGGCAGTGTCCTTGGCCCTCTATTATTCCCCACCTACGTCAATGACCTTCCCATTGCATCTCAGGAACTTAAACCTGTTTTGTTTGCGGTGGATGCAACTTTTGTCATCTCCAATTCAGATCCTGTTTCTCTCAGTAACACAGTTAATGACGAGCTCCTGAAGATACACAAGAGCTAACTGGCTGACTACCAATAGACTCCATTTTATTATTGACAAGACTTTCTACATGATGTTTGAGACCAGAGCTAAAAATGTCCAATGCAACATAATGATGAATGATTCACTTATTATAAGACAAGACGAGGGAAATTTTTTTGATCTCTACCCTGACAGATATTTAAAATTCAACACTCACATTCAGTACATATATAAGGTCCCCAAAACAGTGGCCATCCTCTCCAAGATATGTTACTGAGAGCTCCAGACAACATTACTTACTCTGTACTACTCTCTAATCTATCCTAATCTCACCTATGATATTTGTGATTATTGATCACTACAGTAAATGAACTAAAAAATGGAAATCATAATATTTTTGCACGAATTTATCACTGAAGCTGCCAGACAACACTCTCCCCAGTTCTTCAAAAGGTGAAATTTAAGAAAGGTACATGTGCAACAGATGGATATCTTTATTGATCAACGTTGTGTCTACGCAGTAGGCTTCTTCAATCCAATACAAAGTGGCAACAGAAGCAATGGTGATGTCAAGATAATGTAATCAGTCCATTAAACCTCGAGGAAGTAGTTTTGAGAGGGGTAAGTCCCTCAGCCTGGAGAAGAGTTTAGTTCCATAGTGTGGAAAAATGTGATACAGAAACAAGAGCATAGAGACACACTGAGGCGACGTAAATCTTCCAGGATGATGGACTCATCGCATCATCATTACATCTCCATTGCTTCTGCCGTCTCCTTTGTACTTGACTGATGAATTTTACTGTGTAAGCGAAACGTTTCAACAATAAAGATTCCAAACAGCTGCACATGTGACTTACTCATCTACTTATCGGTATTATGTGTCATTTATGCAGTTTAAACTTATTCAACATACAAAACTCATAATATTGCGCATACTGTATATACAGGACAATCAATACAGCAATAAACCAGTCAGCAGAACACATAAAAAATACCTCTTTGATATTTCTGATGTTCGACTCAACCTGAATAAAAAACTTCATGCGCAGAGAAGGCAACAAAATTTGGAAATCTGAGAGACTCCTTAGGTTCCTTATCTGCCAGACTCTCAATGCTATTTTTGAAAAGTACCCCTTGAATTTTACTGTTATTTCATATATTCATCTCAGAATCAACAATTTAAATTTAATACACGTTGTTACTGAAACAAGTGTTGTTACTGTACTTAACTTTCTTGTCACCATATCGTCTGACAGACTTAAAAGTTATTACTGAAGATAGCCACTGTGCTTCAATATATATCAATATTATATATATATATATATATATATATATATATATATATATATATATATATATATATATATATATATATATATATATATATATATATATATATATATATATATATATATATATATATATATATATATATATATATATATATATATATATTAGCAAGCAGTACAAAGAGTTATAGTATCCCATGTTTATAAAGTCAGATGTTACTCTTCTGAAGTCTGAGTGAGTGAATGGATGGTCCTCTTTAACTTTATAGGAGATTGTTTAGACAGCTGATAACCAGTCCTAAATGACTTGCCCAGATGCTGACAGATTCTGTGTGAGAGTGCACAGTGGGCATCTGTAAGCATCTGGAAGAGTCATTGAGGTTTGGCTATTAGCTTTCCAGACCGTCTCTAACAGCGATTTCCTATAGTGTAAAGGACCATCCATTTTATCACACTTATCTCGATGGCTTGATGCATTTTGTCTCAGAATCACCGTATATATCGAAGATGAGACTTCAACTGAAAAACACAACTTCAGCAAGTCAACTGTACACTCAGTCTAAGTTATTCTCTTTTAATCTCTGTTGTCTTGTATTTTGTAATATTTTTGCTAACACGCTGGGCGTCTTCCACAGAGGCAAGGTGAGCTGAAGAAGAAACACTTTCACCATCATTTACGCTATCACTGTCTTGCCAGAGACTAACAGATACGACAATTTAGATGTCACTCTACACAACACATATCCCACACCTTTCCTTCAGGGGGCAGACACTGAACTTCCCACCTGGAAGTAAATGGTATAAAATACCGACACAATGGAAAAATAAATACATAAGCAGTATAATGAGAACCTTTATTGATAACGGTTCGCCCACACAGTGGACTTCATCAAGTCACAAACAGATCAGATCTGATCTGTTTGTTACTTGATAAAGTCCACTGTGTGGGCGAAACGTTATCAACAAAGGATTACTTTGTACTGCTTATGTGTTTATTTTTCCACTGTCCACCTCCAGGAGCGAAGTCCGTCTAACCAGTTTCCCTGAATTCCTTCAGAAAATATTTCCTTGCTCACCCTTCAACAGCTAGTGAAGTCCCCAAAACCCACTCCTATCTAACATGCTCACAAATGCCTGTAGTATGTCCAAGCCCCTTGCACACAAAACCTCCTTTACCCCCCCCCCCTCCCTCCCGCCTTTCCTCGATCGACCCCTAATCCTCTTTCCCTCCACTATAGATTTATATTCGTTATTTATTAAGTTTTTCATTATTTGAGTACAAAATTAATTGTTTAAACCGACGGAGTATTTTAAAATTATGTTAATGTAACAAGAAATATTATTTTTTGCTTATTTTTACAATAATTTACATTATATTTCCGTAGTTCACTGATTTTATATTCGATTATTATGAGCACACTCATTATGCATAATTTGTAGTAATACGTCGACTTTGCTATCTTATTGCACAGATAATTAAGGGTTAATGCAGGAAGTCGGCGAGCCTGGTTAGCAATAGAGTGACCTTCCGGAATATAAATCGTAAAGGAGAGAGGAAGACAGACAGCCGAGGATACTGAAAGAGTAAGGTGGGTGGGCGGAGCTTGGTGAGAGCCTGGGTATAAAAGACCCATCGAACTTCTCCACCAGCATCACTCTTCAGGACCTTCCTCCTCTAGCTGACTCAAGATCCATACTTCTCCTTTTTTTAAAGTTAGCTTTTCTGTAGCCGATAACAACAATGAAGGTTCTTCTGTTCATTGGTGAATATAGCTTAACTTTCAGTGTAGAAATAAAGTTTTATAAAAATTGATAATTTTGAGGGAATTTTGCTGTTTTATATAGTTACAACTACACAGTTTTCTTTTACAGTACTTCTAGGTGTGTCCATTGCTGACAAGCCTCCACCTACAAGTTACGGAGCTCCAAATGGAGGTTTCGGTAATGGGTTTGGTGCCTCAAATGGAGCCCCGAGTAATGGTTACACAGCTCCAGGAAGCAATGGCTTTGGAGCGACTCACATCAATGGAAATGGAGCTCCATCGGGCAATGGATTTGGACGCTCGTCAGGTAATGGGTTCGCAGGTGCTCCAAGCAATGGATATGGAGCTCCCCCAAGTAACAGGTATGGTCCCCCAACAGGTTCTAATGGACTAGATCAGGAACTGGTTGCTCTGGAGGAGAACATTCCCGGAGGCGGCGTCCCCGGTGAAGACTACCCAGTCTTGTCTTCTCCACCAGACACTGGCTTCTCTTGTGATGACCAGGCAGTGCCTGGTTATTATGCTGACACCGCTCCTGATGCCAGCTGCCAGGTGTTCCACATTTGCCAGGACCGTGCCCTCAGACGCCAGAAGGACTCATTCCTGTGCCCCAATGGTACCATCTTCAACCAGCAGTACCTGGTGTGTGACTGGTGGTTCAATGTAGACTGTTCTCAGGCTGAGAACTTTTACTCCGTCAACGAACAGATTGGTGTTGTTCCCAGTGCTGCCTATGGTTATGGCCCCATTGCTAACGGTATTACCAATGGAATTGTCAATGGGAATGGTAATGATTATAATGGAAATGGAAGAAACGGGAACGGTGGGAATGGTAATGGTAGGAATGGAAACAATGGCTATGGATTGAATGAAAATGGAAAGAACGAAAATGGAGGTAATAATGGTGCCAGTGGTTATGCAACCAATGGAAATGGAGGTAGTAATGGTGCTAATGGTAATGGTGCCAGAGGTTATGCAACCAATGGAAACGGAAGGAATGGAAATGGAGGAAGAAATGGTGCCAATGGCTATGGATCCAATGGAAATGGAAGGAACGGAAATGGAGGTAGTAATGGTGCCAGTCGTTATGCAACCAATGGAAATGGAGGTAGTAATGGTGCTAATGGTAATGGTGCCAGTCGTTATGCAACCAATGGAAATGGAGGTAGTAATGGTGCTAATGGTAATGGTGCTAGTGGTTATGCAACCAATGGAAATGGAATTAATAACAATGGAGGCAATAATGGTGTCAATGGCTATAGACCCAACGGAAATGGAATTAACGGAAATGGAGACATTAAAGGTGCCATTAGTAATGGCGCTACTGCTTATAGAATCAATGGAAATGGTGCTGGTAACGGTGCCAATGGTAATGGTGCCAGTGCCTATGCAACCAATGGGAATGGTGCTGGTAATGGTCCCAATGGTAATGGCGCTAGTGCTTATGGAACCAATGGAAATGGTGCTGGGAACGGTGCCTATGGTAATGGCGCTAGTGCTTATGGAACCAATGGAAATGGTGCTGGTAACGGTGCCACTGGTAACGGAAATGGTGCCAGCAATGGATATACCGCCCCAGCTCCCCCCTCCACTTCCTATGGAACTCCATTCTAAGATGACCTCTTCTGCCTCCTGTCGTCTGCCTCTTGTACGTCTCTGCTACAAAGGTTCGACTTTTGAACGGATGAAGAGCTAACGTTACCTTTCTTGTAAATATTTATACTGATACATAATTATAAATTAGGACACAAATGTCTCTCTCTCTCTCTATATATATATACATATATATATTGTATAATAAAAATTCTTGAATGCTGAGTACACTGATTTCATTCGCATCCTCCGTAAAATACCGGTTCTCTGGGTTATATATGAGGTTCGTATTAAGGTTCGCATTAAGGACACTAATTTTTGAAACAAGGATCACCTTATTGTCTTCAACTGGATTTATTGTGGGCTTAATGACCCTTGTGTAGTAGACAGCCTCACAGGAAGGTTGAATCACGCAACCATCCCTCACAGGTGGGTTGAATCATGCAACCATCCCTCACAGGAAGGTTGAATCAAGCAACTGTTTCTCACAGGTTGAATCAACCATCTCTCCCTCACAGGAAGGTTGAATCATGCAACTCTCCCTCACAGGAAGGTTGAATCATGCAACTCTCCCTCACAGGAAGGTTGAATCATGCAACTCTCCCTCACAGGAAGATTGAATTAACAATCTCTCCCTCACAGGAAGGTTCAAGCAAGCAACTCTCCCTCACAGGAAGATTGAATTAACCATCTCTCCCTCACAGGAAGGTTGAATCAAGCAACTGTCCTTCACAGGTTGAATCAACCATCTCTCCCTCACAGGAAGGTTGAATCAACCAACTCGCCCTCACAGGAAGGTTGAATCAACCAACTCTCCCTCACAGGAAGGTTGAATCAACCAACTCTCCCTCACAGGAAGGTTGAATCAGCCAACTCTCCCTCACAGGAAAGTTGAAACAACCAACTCTCCCTCACAGGAAGTTTGAATCAACAAACTCTCCCTGAAAGGAAGGTTGAATCAACCAACTCTCCCTCACAGGAAGGTTGAATCAACCAACTCTCTCTCACGGGAAACTTGTATTGCCTGGTCTGTGGTCGCAAGAGTTAAGTTATTCTGAGATTTTCAATTTTATTTCCATTGAAGGTTAAACACAAGTCTCTCTCTCTCCCTCCATCTCTCCCTCCCTCCCTTCCCCCCTCTCTCTCTCTCTCACTCTCTCTCTCTCCTCACAAGAGTAGATGATTCAGTAGATGGCACTAGGTGCCTCTGCGTTAGCAGAATTAGTCAAAATTAGAAGTGGAACTACTGTTATAAACAATTCTGTGAGTGGCAGTAGAGTAACAGGAGTAGTAAGATAAAAAAAAAAAGGTACTAATTTAGGAGAGATAGTTGCAGCCTACCCACGTCTTCCATTTGGTTGTAGCTACACACTTTGATCTTAGGCAAAAGATCGAGAAACAATTCGGTTGCATCTCTCCTGTAAGTTTCATGATATTTTTCAAAATGGTATGGCATATTCCCCCGTCCCTCCTTGATTTCCACTCCGGAAATGGCCGGAGGGAATGGGTGGCGAGGGAGCCTTTTGCTTCTCTATCCTTGTCTCAGAAACAGATAATACAGGATAATCCTAAATCTAGATAGAAGTAGATAATTCTTCTTAGCAGATAGCCTCAGTGTGGACTCAATAAGTTCTCATTATTATGTATCCTCAGGTACTCTTATGTACAAATCTTAACCAGAGAGGTTGCAACCGGGAGTCCAGGTTTGAGACCGGGACGCTGGGGCGATGTTTTGACTCTTAAGTAAATACAAATATTGTGTCACACACATACACACACAAAAATAACATTTTGTACAGAAAATAAAGAAAAGTGTCTTCATAAAAACATTTAATATTAATAAACACCAGGACATATAAAATAAAGCCTACTGTAAGCAGAGAGAACTACAGAAGAAAACAACCGGACATAAACTCACTGGAAGTGTTTTCTTCTTCAACAACAGTTGCTGAGCTGTTGTGCATTCATTCCAGCTTAACCAAAGTGACAAAAGATAATGCAACGGTGCAAGAGGCATAAAATTCCAACTAATTGCAAAACAGACAGAAAGATCGAAGAGACTCTTTAGGAGAGCGTTCCGCTTAGTGACTAAGAATAGTACATGGAAAAAGTGGGAATATATATGGGGAGTAAGGACCGTAGGAGAGGTGTAGGTGACCTGAGCAGGTGAACAATAGTATAGGTCAAGTCGAAGAGTTTGTCTAGCACGAAAGATTTAGCAAGCTGAAATCCATTTATCTCTTTTTATGTACGATGGTGTCCGCAGTGAAGATTAAATTTCATACTAGTGGACTCGGTACTGACTTTGTTTCCCAATGGCTTTTGGAACACAAGCCTTGGCTGTACGGACAATTTTCAGGGAAAATGTAGGCAGTGGTGAAAATATTATAATAAGCTGTGTTCCGTCTCGGATTCTGCTTAGTAATTCCTTCGTGGTGTTAGCGTTGACTCGAGGGTCAGACTAATGAAAATTTCCCTGGAGGAGTGTGTCTGGGGCCCTCACTCCATGATACGTACATTCCCGTGTCCCGTGTACTCTTTAAACTTGAAATTTCTCGGGTTTCCAGCCCAAACTGAAATTAAGTATCCATTTTGCCATTTTTTTGTCTTTATTTTGCTATTGTAATGTAACATATCACCGGTAGCGAGTCTCTCCTACATTCTCAAACCTGAGCCTCACTATCCTCGTAAAAACTCTTAACTGCTTTCAGTAACCTACCACCTATTCCATACATATGCAACATATACCACATTTCTCTCCTATCCACCCTATCATATATATATACATTATATATACATATATATATGTATATATATATATATATATATATATGTATATATATATGTCGTGCCGAATAGGCAGAACTTGAGATCTTGGCTTAAATAGCAACGCTCATCTTGCGATATAGGACAAGTGAAAATTTGTGTATGCAATAATTTCGCCAAAATCATTCTGAACCTAACGAAAAAATATATTTCACTATGTTTGTTTAGTATTAAATTATTGTAAACAAATCTAAAATATATTTAGTTGAGTTAGGCTAAAATAAATTGTTCTTGTTATAATAAGGTTAGGTAAGTTTTCTAAGTTCCTTTTGGTGCAAAATTATAAATTTTTACATTAACATTAATGAAAAAAATATATCTTTAAACGTATAAGAGAAATCTTTAGAAAGGACTTAATTTTAAATGAGTTCTTTCTAATTGACCAGTTTTACATATTCGGCACGACATAACGACATATGTGTATATATATATATATATATATATATATATATATATATATATATATATATATATATATATATATATATATATATATATATATATATATATATATATATATATGTCATGCCGAATAGGCAGAACTTGAGATCTTGGCTTAAATAGCAACGCTCATCATGCCATATAGGACAAGCAAAAATTTGTGTATGCAATAATTTCGCCAAAACCATTCTGAACTTAACGAAAAAAATATATTTCACTGAGTTTGTTTAGTATTAAATTACTGTAAACAAATCTAAAATGTATTTAGTTGGGTTAGGCTAAAATAAATTGCTCTTGTTATAATATGGTTAGGTAAGTTTTCTAAGATTCTTTTGGTGCAAAATTAAAAAAAATTACATTAACATTAATGAAAAAAATATATCTTTCAACGTATAAAAGAAAATTTCAGAAAAGATTTAATTTTAAATGAGTTCTTGCTAATTGACCAGTTTTACATATTCGCACGACATATATATATATATATATATATATATATATATATATATATATATATATATATATATATATATATATATATATATATATGTATATATATATATATATATATATATATATATATATATGTATATTATATTTATATATATATATTTATATGTTTATATATATATATATATATATATTTATATGTATATATATATATATATTTATATGTATATATATGTCTATTTATATATATATATATGTATATATATATATATATATATGTGTGTGTGTATGTGTGTGTATGTGTGTGTATGTGTGTGTATGTGTGTGTATGTGTGTGTATGTGTGTGTGTGTGTGAGTATGTGTGTGTGTGGGTGTGTGTGTGCGTTTGTGTGTGTGTGTGTGTGTGTGTGTGTGTGTGTGGGTGGGTGTCTGTGTGTGTGTGTGTGTGTGTGTGTGTGTAATAACAAGTGGGAAAGACTAAAATCCTTCTTAGAACATTTCCTGAAGTTCCTCCGAGTCTTCACGTACACTATCTCTGGAGAATCCTATTCTCTGATGCTCCTGATATATATTGTACTTAATATGAGGAAACAATAACAGTGGGAGACTGGAGATGGTGACGCCAAGGTCGTGAGAGAAGCACTTTCTAAACTAAATATTTTATTCTCGACTATATGATCGAGCCCAACCAGCAAAAAATCCCATAGTTCAGTAATCCAAAATACCCTGTCTTTTCCCTACTAATCCTACTGAAGTTATTTCGATAAATTCATTAAAAAGCAAGAAAGGAAGCCAAGGTAATGTACCACCATAAATATTTAAGAGAGTTACTCACGTGCTATCAATTACCATTGCAACATTGCTCAAAAGATCATAAGAGACTAAAACTTTCCCAGGTACAATTAAGATATTCATGGTTACCCCAATACATGAAGGTGGAGACTCAACAGGTGTCAGCAACTTCAGGTTCATATCTAATTTGCCTTTGTTATCTAAAATTCTTTGAAAAAATTATTCATATACGAGTTTACTCTTTCTTAGTAGTCTACAATATACTTATCCCTGTCAGTTCGACTTCACGCCTGGAAGAAGTATGAATGACGTAATACTAAAAAAAAAATGCATGACTTTATTCATCTCTTGAAAACAGCGAATACCCTATAGGTTTCTTTATTGACCTTAAGAAAGCTTTTGATACAGCATACCACAGCATCCTGTTTCTTAAATTAGAAGATTATGGTATCAGAGATCATACTCCTGCGCACTTAAAATTCCTGTCTTAACGGCAGACACGAGCATGTCTCTCCATCAATGATATGAGTCTGGCAACTCGACCTATTAACACCTCAGGGCAGTGTCCTTGGCCCTCTATTATTCCCCACCTACGTCAATGACCTTCCCATTGCATCTCAGGAACTTAAACCTGTTTTGTTTGCGGTGGATGCAACTTTTGTCATCTCCAATTCAGATCCTGTTTCTCTCAGTAACACAGTTAATGACGAGCTCCTGAAGATACACAAGAGCTAACTGGCTGACTACCAATAGACTCCATTTTATTATTGACAAGACTTTCTACATGATGTTTGAGACCAGAGCTAAAAATGTCCAATGCAACATAATGATGAATGATTCACTTATTATAAGACAAGACGAGGGAAATTTTTTTGATCTCTACCCTGACAGATATTTAAAATTCAACACTCACATTCTGTACATATATAAGGTCCCCAAAACAGTGGCCATCCTCTCCAAGATATGTTACTGAGAGCTCCAGACAACATTACTTACTCTGTACTACTCTCTAATCTATCCTAATCTCACCTATGATGTTTGTGATTATTGATCACTACAGTAAATGAACTAAAAAATGGAAATCATAATATTTTTGCACGAATTTATCACTGAAGCTGCCAGACAACACTCTCCCCAGTTCTTCAAAAGGTGAAATTTAAGAAAGGTACATGTGCAACTGCTGGATATCTTTATTGATCAACGTTATGTCTACACAGTAGGCTTCTTCAATCCAATACAAAGTGGCAACAGAAGCAATGGTGATGTCAAGATAATGTAATCAGTCCATTAAACCTCGAGGAAGTAGTTTTGAGAGGGGTAAGTCCCTCAGCCTGGAGAAGAGTTTAGTTCCATAGTGTGGAAAAATGTGATACAGAAACAAGAGCATAGAGACACACTGAGGCGACGTAAATCTTCCAGGATGATGGACTCATCGCATCATCATTACATCTCCATTGCTTCTGCCGTCTCCTTTGTACTCGACTGATGAATTTTACTGTGTAGGCGAAACGTTTCAACAATAAAGATTCCAAACAGCTGCACATGTGACTTACTCATCTACTTATCGGTATTATGTGTCATTTATGCAGTTTAAACTTATTCAACATACAAAACTCATAATATTGCGCATACTGTATATACAGGACAATCAATACAGCAATAAACCAGTCAGCAGAACACAAAAAATACCTCTTTGATATTTCTTATGTTCGACTCAACCTGAGTAAAAAACTTCATGCGCAGAGAAGGCAACAAAATTTGGAAATCTGAGAGACTCCTCAGGTTCCTTATCTGCCAGACTCTCAATGCCATTTTTGAAAAGTACCCCTTGAATTTTACTGTTATTTCATATATTCATCTCAGAATCAACAATTTAAATTTAATACACGTTGTTACTGAAACAAGTGTTGTTACTGTACTTAACTTTCTTGTCACCATATCGTCTGACAGACTTAAAAGTTATTACTGAAGATAGCCACTGTGCTTCAATATATATCAATATTATATATATATATATATATATATATATATATATATATATATATATATATATATATATATATATATATATATATATATATATATATATATATATATATATATATATATATATATATATATATATATATATATATATATATATGTCGTGCCGAATAGGCAGAACTTGCGATCTTGGCTTAAATAGCAACGTTCATCTTGCCATATAGGACAAGTGAAAATTTGTGTATGAAATAATTTCGCCAAAATCATTCTGAACTTAACGAGAAAAATATCTTTCGACTGTGTTTGTTTAGTCCTAAATTAATGTAAACGTATTTAAAATATATTTAGTTGGGTGAGGCTAAAATAAATTGCTCTTATTATAATAAGGTTAGGTAAGTTTTCTAAGATTCTTTTGGTGCAAAATTAAAATTTTTACATTAACATTAATGAAAAAATATATCTTTAAACGTGCAAGAGAAAATTTCAGAAAGGACTTAATTTTAAATGAGTTCTTGCTAATTGACCAGTTTTACATATTCGGCACGACATATATATATATATATATACATATATATTTGTATATATATACATATATATATATTTATATATATAATGTATATATATATATTTATATATATAATGTATATATATATATATATATATATATATATATATATATATATATATATATATATATATATATATATATATATATATATATATATGGAAAACAACCACTATGAAAGAACAGAGAAATTCCAAGCGCATTCGTGACTACTCACATTATCAAAGAACTGCATATTTCCTTGATAATGTGAGTAGTCACGAAAGCGCTTGGAATTTCTCTATTCTTTCAGAGTGGTTGTTTTGCATATTTTGAAATCACCTGTTTACTGTGATCTTATTGCATATATATATATATATATATATATATATATATATATATATATATATATATATATATATATATATATATATATATATATATATATATATATATATATATATATATATATATATATATATATATATATATATATATATATATATATATATATATAAATATATTAGCAAGCAGTACAAAGAATTATAGTATCCCATGTTTATAAAGTCAGATGTTACTCTTCTGAAGTCTGAGTGAGTGAATGGATGGTCCTCTTTAACTTTATAGGAGATTTTTTAGACAGCTGATACCCAGTCCTAAATGACTTGCCCAGATGCTCACAGATTCTGTGTGAGAGTGCACAGTGGGCATCTGTAAGCATCTGGACGAGTCATTGAGGTTTGGCTATTAGCTTTCCAGACCGTCTCTAACAGCGATTTCTTATAGTGTAAAGGACCATCCATTTTATCACACTTATCTCGATGGCTTGATGCATTTTGTCTCAGAATCACCGTATATATCGAAGATGAGACTTCAACTGAAAAACACAACTTCAGCAAGTCAACTGTACACTCAGTCTAAGTTATTCTCTTTTAATCTCTGTTGTCTTGTATTTTGTAATATTTTTGCTAACACGCTGGGCGTCTTCCACAGAGGCAAGGTGAGCTGAAGAAGAAACACTTTCACCGTCATTTACGCTATCACTGTCTTGCCAGAGACTAACAGATACGACAATTTAGATGTCACTCTACACAACACATATCCCACACCTTTCCTTCAGGGGGCAGACACTGAACTTTCCACCTGGAAGTAAATGGTATAAAATACCGACACAATGGCAATATAAACACAAATGCAGTATGGCAATATAAACACAAATGCAGTATAATGTGATCCTTTATTGACTACGTTTCGCCCACACAGTGGGCTTTTTCAAGTCACAAACAGAACTACCTGGGGTGGAAGGAACGCGAGTATTTATAGTCCGGCTGAGGTCAGGTGAAGAATGCTGCATCTGATGATGTACCGAGTTGGGTTGTAGAGTCTAAAAACTTGGGTAGCTTGGAAAGGAGACTGGACAAGTTTGTGAGCAGACCTTCTACAGTGTTCTTATGTGGGATAGCGATGAAGAAGTTTCTTGGCAAGTGGTTCAGCTATGTTATAGAAGCCACTATTCTGGTTGAAGTTGTCGGATATAGAAATAAGTGATGATTCCAGGATTCTTCGGTATTGGGTGTTGTCTTCTGTGGCGATAAGTCTTGAGTTTCTGTAGTTTATCAAGTGGTTGTGTGAATTACGGTGTTGTACGCATGCATTCCTTGTGTCGTCAGACCTGCTTGCGTATTGGTGTTCTGAAATACGTGTTTGGAGGTCCCTTGATGTTTCGCCCACGTATAACTTGTTGCAGTCATTACAAGGGATTATGTATACCCCTGCAGAGGATGGAGGCTTGTCCTGCCTACTACTGGTGATGTCCTTGATGGTCGTGGTTGTGGAGGTAGATACTTGGAATGATGTTTTGGCAAAGATGTTGGAAACATGTTTGGCAATGGAGTTGGTGGGAAGGACTATGTATCTCTTCTCGGCAGTGTCTTCTCTGGGTGTGTTGAAGATGTTTAATGCTCGTCGTCTGCAGTCTCTGATGAAGTGACGAGGATAGTGGAGTTTGGAAAATACCTGTTCAATTATAGTGCATTCTTCCTCAAGGAACTCGTTGCTGCAGATTCTGAGTGCACGCAGGAAGAAGCCTATAATTACACCACGTTTGGTTTTGGTGTCGTGGTGAGAGTAGAAGTGGAGAAGATCGTTTTGGTTGGTGGGTTTTCGATAGACTTTAAAACGAAGTTCGTGGTCAGCTTTGCAGAGTAGAACATCAAGGAAAGGAAGAGTGTTGTCGACCTCTTCTTCAAGTTATGTTGACGTTATGTTGACGACATTCTCCTCATAACTCCTAAACGCTTCAACGTTCAAGCTCTCCAAGACAAGCTCAACCAGGTCGAGCCTTCAATCCAGTTCACACTTGAAGAAGAGGTCGACAACACTCTTCCTTTCCTTGATGTTCTACTCTGCAAAGCTGACCACGAACTTCGTTTTAAAGTCTATCGAAAACCCACCAACCAAAACGATCTTCTCCACTTCTACTCTCACCAAGACACCAAAACCAAACGTGGTGTAATTATAGGCTTCTTCCTGCGTGCACTCAGAATCTGCAGCAACGAGTTCCTTGAGGAAGAATGCACTATAATTGAACAGGTATTTTCCAAACTCCACTATCCTCGTCACTTCATCAGAGACTGCAGACGACGAGCATTAAACATCTTCAACACACCCAGAGAAGACACTGCCGAGAAGAGATACATAGTCCTTCCCACCAACTCCATTGCCAAACATGTTTCCAACATCTTTGCCAAAACATCATTCCAAGTATCTACCTCCACAACCACGACCATCAAGGACATCACCAGTAGTAGGCAGGACAAGCCTCCATCCTCTGCAGGGGTATACATAATCCCTTGTAATGACTGCAACAAGTTATACGTGGGCGAAACATCAAGGGACCTCCAAACACGTATTTCAGAACACCAATACGCAAGCAGGTCTGACGACACAAGGAATGCATGCGTACAACACCGTAATTCACACAACCACTTGATAAACTACAGAAACTCAAGACTTATCGCCACAGAAGACAACACCCAATACCGAAGAATCCTGGAATCATCACTTATTTCTATATCCGACAACTTCAACCAGAATAGTGGCTTCTATAACATAGCTGAACCACTTGCCAAGAAACTTCTTCATCGCTATCCCACATAAGAACACTGTAGAAGGTCTGCTCACAAACTTGTCCAGTCTCCTTTCCAAGCTACCCAAGTTTTTAGACTCTACAACCCAACTCGGTACATCATCAGATGCAGCATTCTTCACCTGACCTCAGCCGGACTATAAATACTCGCGTTCCTTCCACCCCAGGTAGTTCTGTTTGTGACTTGAAAAAGCCCACTGTGTGGGCGAAACGTAGTCAATAAAGGATCACATTATACTGCATTTGTGTTTATATTGCCATTGTGTCGGTATTTTATACCATTTATTTACATAAGCAGTATAATGAGAACCTTTATTGATAACGGTTCGCCCACACAGTGGACTTCATCAAGTCACAAACAGATCAGATCTGATCTGTTTGTTACTTGATAAAGTCCACTGTGTGGGCGAAACGTTATCAACAAAGGATTACTTTGTACTGCTTATGTGTTTATTTTTCCACTGTCCACCTCCAGGAGCGAAGTCCGTCTAACCAGTTTCCCTGAATTCCTTCACAAAATATTTCCTTGCTCACCCTTCAACAGCTAGTGAAGTCCCCAAAACCCACTCCTATCTAACATGCTCACAAATGCCTGTAGTATGTCCAAGCCCCTTGCACACAAAACCTCCTTTACCTACCCCCCTCCCTCCCGCCTTTCCTCGATCGACCCCTAATCCTCTTTCCCTCCACTATAGATTTATATTCGTTATTTATTAAGTTTTTCATTATTTGAGTACAAAATTAATTGTTTAAACCGACGGAGTATTTTAAAATTATGTTAATGTAACAAGAAATATTATTTTTTGCTTATTTTTACAATAATTTACATTATATTTCCGTAGTTCACTGATTTTATATTCGATTATTATGAGCACACTCATTATGCATAATTTGTAGTAATACGTCGACTTTGCTATCTTATTGCACAGATAATTAAGGGTTAATGCAGTAAGTCGGCGAGCCTGGTTAGCAATAGAGTGACCTTCCGGAATATAAATCGTAAAGGAGAGAGGAAGACAGACAGCCGAGGATACTGAAAGAGTAAGGTGGGTGGGCGGAGCTTGGTGAGAGCCTGGGTATAAAAGACCCATCGAACTTCTCCACCAGCATCACTCTTCAGGACCTTCCTCCTCTAGCTGACTCAAGATCCATACTTCTCCTTTTTTTAAAGTTAGCTTTTCTGTAGCCGATAACAACAATGAAGGTTCTTCTGTTCATTGGTGAATATAGCTTAACTTTCAGTGTAGAAATAAAGTTTTATAAAAATTGATAATTTTGAGGGAATTTTGCTGTTTTATACAGTTACAACTACAAAGTTTTCTTTTACAGTACTTCTAGGTGTGTCCATTGCTGACAAGCCTCCACCTACAAGTTACGGAGCTCCAAATGGAGGTTTCGGTAATGGGTTTGGTGCCTCAAATGGAGCCCCGAGTAATGGTTACACAGCTCCAGGAAGCAATGGCTTTGGAGCGACTCACATCAATGGAAATGGAGCTCCATCGGGCAATGGATTTGGACGCTCGTCAGGTAATGGGTTCGCAGGTGCTCCAAGCAATGGATATGGAGCTCCCCCAAGTAACAGGTATGGTCCCCCAACAGGTTCTAATGGACTAAATCAGGAACTGGTTGCTCTGGAGGAGAACATTCCCGGAGGCGGCGTCCCCGGTGAAGACTACCCAGTCTTGTCTTCTCCACCAGACACTGGCTTCTCTTGTGATGACCAGGCAGTGCCTGGTTATTATGCTGACACCGCTCCTGATGCCAGCTGCCAGGTGTTCCACATTTGCCAGGACCGTGCCCTCAGACGCCAGAAGGACTCATTCCTGTGCCCCAATGGTACCATCTTCAACCAGCAGTACCTGGTGTGTGACTGGTGGTTCAACGTGGACTGTTCTCAGGCTGAGAACTTTTACTCCGTCAACGAACAGATTGGTGTTGTTCCCAGTGCTGGCTATGGTTATGGCCCCATTGCTAACGGTATTACCAATGGAATTGTTAATGGGAATGGTAATGATTATAATGGAAATGGAAGAAACGGGAACGGTGGGAATGGTAATGGTAGGAATGGAAACAATGGCTATGGATTGAATGAAAATGGAAAGAACGGAAATGGAGGTAATAATGGTGCCAGAGGTTATGCAACCAATGGAAATGGAGGTAGTAATGGTGCTAATGGTAATGGTGCCAGAGGTTATGCAACCAATGGAAACGGAAGGAATGGAAATGGAGGCAGAAATGGTGCCAATGGCTATGGATCCAATGGAAATGGAAGGAACGGAAATGGAGGTAGCAATGGTGCCAGTCGTTATGCAACCAATGGAAATGGAGGTAGTAATGGTGCTAATGGTAATGGTGCCAGTCGTTATGCAACCAATGGAAATGGAGGTAATAATGGTGCTAATGGTAATGGTGCTAGTGGTTATGCAACCAATGGAAATAGAGGTAGTAATGGTGCCAATGGTTATGCAACCAATGGAAATGGAATTAATAGCAATGGAGGCAATAATGGTGTCAATGGCTATAGACCCAACGGAAATGGAATTAACGGAAATGGTTACATTAAAGGTGCCATTAGTAATGGCGCTACTGCTTATAGAACCAATGGAAATGGTGCTGGTAACGGTGCCAATGGTAATGGTGCCAGTGCCTATGAAACCAATGGGAATGGTGCTGGTAATGGTGCCAATGGTAATGGCGCTAGTGCTTATGGAACCAATGGAAATGGTGCTGGGAACGGTGCCTATGGTAATGGCGCTAGTGCTTATGGAACCAATGGAAATGGTGCTGGTAACGGTGCCAATGGTAATGGCGCTAGTGCTTATGGAACCAATGGGAATGGTGTTGGTAACGGTGCCACTGGTAACGGAAATGGTGCCAGCAATGGATATACCGCCCCAGCTCCCCCCTCCACTTCCTATGGAACTCCATTCTAATATGACCTCTTCTGCCTCCTGTCGTCTGCCTCTTGTACGTCTCTGCTACAAAGGTTCGACTTTTGAACGGATGAAGAGCTAACGTTACCTTTCTTGTAAATATTTATACTGATACATAATTATAAATTAGGACACAAATGTCTCTCTCTCTCTATATATATATATACATATATATATTGTATAATAAAAATTCTTGAATGCTGAGTACACTGATTTCATTCGCATCCTCCGTAAAATACCGGTTCTCTGGGTTATATATGAGGTTCGTATTAAGGTTCGCATTAAGGACACTAATTTTTGAAACAAGGATCACCTTATTGTCTTCAACTGGATTTATTGTGGGCTTAATGACCCTTGTGTAGTAGACAGCCTCACAGGAAGGTTGAATCACGCAACCATCTCTCACAGGAGGGTTGAATCATGCAACCATCCCTCACAGGAAGGTTGAATCAAGCAACTGTTTCTCACAGGTTGAATCAACCATCTCTCCCTCACAGGAAGGTTGAATCATGCAACTCTCCCTCACAGGAAGGTTGAATCATGCAACTCTCCCTCACAGGAAGGTTGAATCATGCAACTCTCCCTCACAGGAAGATTGAATTAACAATCTCTCCCTCACAGGAAGGTTCAAGCAAGCAACTCTCCCTCACAGGAAGATTGAATTAACCATCTCTCCCTCACAGGAAGGTTGAATCAAGCAACTGTCCTTCACAGGTTGAATCAACCATCTCTCCCTCACAGGAAGGTTGAATCAACCAACTCGCCCTCACAGGAAGGTTGAATCAACCAACTCTCCCTCACAGGAAGGTTGAATCAACCAACTCTCCCTCACAGGAAGGTTGAATCAGCCAACTCTCCCTCACAGGAAAGTTGAAACAACCAACTCTCCCTCACAGGAAGTTTGAATCAACAAACTCTCCCTGAAAGGAAGGTTGAATCAACCAACTCTCCCTCACAGGAAGGTTGAATCAACCAACTCTCTCTCACGGGAAACTTGTATTGCCTGGTCTGTGGTCGCAAGAGTTAAGTTATTCTGAGATTTTCAATTTTATTTCCATTGAAGGTTAAACACAAGTCTCTCTCTCTCCCTCCCTCTCTCCCTCCCTCCCTCCCCTCTCTCTCTCTCTCTCTCTCTCTCACTCTCTCTCTCTCTCCTCACAAGAGTAGATGATTCAGTAGATGGCACTAGGTGCCTCTGCGTTAGCAGAATTAGTCAAAATTAGAAGTGGAACTACTGTTATAAACAATTCTGTGAGTGGCAGTAGAGTAACAGGAGTAGTAAGATAAAAAAAAAAAGGTACTAATTTAGGAGAGATAGTTGCAGCCTACCCACGTCTTCCATTTGGTTGTAGGTACACACTTTGATCTTAGGCAAAAGATCGAGAAACAATTCGGTTGCA
>NC_091299.1:3956810-3964310 GCF_038502225.1 Cherax quadricarinatus
TTTTTGAAAAGTACCCCTTGAATTTTACTGTTATTTCATATATTCATCTCAGAATCAACAATTTAAATTTAATACACGTTGTTACTGAAACAAGTGTTGTTACTGTACTTAACTTTCTTGTCACCATATCGTCTGACAGTCTTAAAAGTTATTACTGAAGGTAGCCACTGTGCTTCACTATATATCAATATTATGTATATATATATATATATATATATATATATATATATATATATATATATATATATATATATATATATATATATATATATATATATATATATATATATATACATGTATATATATATATATGTCGTGCCGAATATGTAAAACTGGTCAATTAGCAAGAACTCATTTAAAATTAAGTCCTTTCTGAAATTTTCTCTTATACGTTTAAAGATATGTTTTTTTCATTTATGTTAATGTAAAAATTTTTAATTATGCACCAAAAGAATCTTAGAAAACTTACCTAACCTTATTATAACAAGAGCAATTTATTTTAGCCTAACCCAACTAAATATATTTTAAATACGTTTACAATAATTTAATACTAAACAAACACAATCAAATATATTTTTCTCGCTAGGTTCAGAATGATTTTGGCGAAATTATTGCATACACAAATTTTCTCTTGTCCTATATGGCAAGATGAGCTTTGATATTTAAGCCAAGATATATATATATAAATATATATATATATATATATGTATATATATATATATATATATATATATATATATATATATATATATATATATATATATATATATATATATATATATATATATATATATATATATATATGTCGTGCCGAATAGGCAGAACTTGCGATCTTGGCTTAAATAGCAACGCTCATCTTGCCATATAGGACAAGTGAAAATTTGTGTATGCAATAATTTCGCCAAAATCATTCTGAACTTAACGAAAAAAATATCTTTCGACTGTGTTTGTTTAGTACTAAATTATTGTAAACGTATTTAAAATATATTTAGTTGGGTGAGGCTAAAATAAATTGCTCTTATTATAATAAGGTTAGGTAAGTTTTCTAAGATTCTTTTGGTGCAAAATTAAAATTTTTTACATTAACATTAATGAAAAAAATATATCTTTAAACGTACAAGAGAAAATTTCAGAAAGGACTTAATTTTAAATGAGTTCTTGCTAATTGACCAGTTTTACATATTCGGCACGACATATATATATATATATATATATATATATATATATATATATATATATATATATATATATATATATATATATATATATATATATATATATATATATATATATATATATATATATACATATATATATATATATATATATATATATATATATATATATATATATATATATATATATATATATATATATATATATATATATATATATATATATATATATATATATATATATATATATTAGCAAGCAGTACAAAGAATTATAGTATCCCATGTTTATAAAGTCAGAAGTTACTCTTCTGAAGTCTGAGTGAGTGAATTGATGGTCCTCTTTAACTTTATAGGAGATTGTTTAGACAGCTGATAACCAGTCCTAAATGACTTGCCCAGATGCTGACAGATTCTGTGTGAGAGTGCACAGTGGGCATCTGTAAGCATCTGGACGAGTCATTGAGGTTTGGCTATTAGCTTTCCAGACCGTCTCTAACAGCGATTTCCTATAGTGTAAAGGACCATCCATTTTATCACACTTATCTCGATGGCTTGATGCATTTTGTCTCAGAATCACCGTATATATCGAAGATGAGACTTCAACTGAAAAACACAACTGCAGCAAGTCAACTGTACACTCAGTCTAAGTTATTCTCTTTTAATCTCTGTTGTCTTGTATTTTGTAATATTTTTGCTAACACGCTGGGCGTCTTCCACAGAGGCAAGGTGAGCTGAAGAAGAAACACTTTCACCATCATTTACGCTATCACTGTCTTGCCAGAGACTAACAGATACGACAATTTAGATGTCACTCTACACAACACATATCCCACACCTTTCCTTCAGGGGGCAGACACTGAACTTTCCACCTGGAAGTAAATGGTATAAAATACCGACACAATGGAAAAATAAATACATAAGCAGTATAATGAGAACCTTTATTGATAACGGTTCGCCCACACAGTGGACATCATCAAGTCACAAACAGATCAGATCTGATCTGTTTGTTACTTGATAAAGTCCACTGTGTGGGCGAAACGTTATCAACAAAGGATTACATTGTACTGCTTATGTGTTTATTTTTCCACTGTCCACCTCCAGGAGCGAAGTCCGTCTAACCAGTTTCCCTGAATTCCTTCACAAAATATTTCCTTGCTCACCCTTCAACAGCTAGTGAAGTCCCCAAAACCCACTCCTATCTAACATGCTCACAAATGCCTGTAGTATGTCCAAGCCCCTTGCACACAAAACCTCCTTTACCCCCCCCCCTCCCTCCCGCCTTTCCTCGATCGACCCCTAATCCTCTTTCCCTCCACTATAGATTTATATTCGTTATTTATTAAGTTTTTCATTATTTGAGTACAAAATTAATTGTTTAAACCGACGGAGTATTTTAAAATTATGTTAATGTAACAAGAAATATTATTTTTTGCTTATTTTTACAATAATTTACATTATATTTCCGTAGTTCACTGATTTTATATTCGATTATTATGAGCACACTCATTATGCATAATTTGTAGTAATACGTCGACTTCGCTATCTTATTGCACAGATAATTAAGGGTTAATGCAGGAAGTCGGCGAGCCTGGTTAGCAATAGAGTGACCTTCCGGAATATAAATCGTAAAGGAGAGAGGGAGACAGACAGCCGAGGATACTGAAAGAGTAAGGTGGGTGGGCGGAGCTTGGTGAGAGCCTGGGTATAAAAGATCCATCGAACTTCTCCACCAGCATCACTCTTCAGGACCTTCCTCCTCTAGCTGACTCAGGATCCATACTTCTCCTTTTTTTAAAGTTAGCTTTTCTGTAGCCGATAACAACAATGAAGGTTCTTCTGTTCATTGGTGAATATAGCTTAACTTTCAGTGTAGAAATAAAGTTTTATAAAAATTGATAATTTTGAGGGAATTTTGCTGTTTTATATAGTTACAACTACACAGTTTTCTTTTACAGTACTTCTAGGTGTGTCCATTGCTGACAAGCCTCCACCTACAAGTTACGGAGCTCCAAATGGAGGTTTCGGTAATGGGTTTGGTGCCTCAAATGGAGCCCCGAGTAATGGTTACACAGCTCCAGGAAGCAATGGCTTTGGAGCGACTCACATCAATGGAAATGGAGCTCCATCGGGCAATGGATTTGGACGCTCGTCAGGTAATGGGTTCGCAGGTGCTCCAAGCAATGGATATGGAGCTCCCCCAAGTAACAGGTATGGTCCCCCAACAGGTTCTAATGGACTAGATCAGGAACTGGTTGCTCTGGAGGAGAACATTCCCGGAGGCGGCGTCCCCGGTGAAGACTACCCAGTCTTGTCTTCTCCACCAGACACTGGCTTCTCTTGTGATGACCAGGCAGTGCCTGGTTATTATGCTGACACCGCTCCTGATGCCAGCTGCCAGGTGTTCCACATTTGCCAGGACCGTGCCCTCAGACGCCAGAAGGACTCATTCCTGTGCCCCAATGGTACCATCTTCAACCAGCAGTACCTGGTGTGTGACTGGTGGTTCAACGTAGACTGTTCTCAGGCTGAGAACTTTTACTCCGTCAACGAACAGATTGGTGTTGTTCCCAGTGCTGCCTATGGTTATGGCCCCATTGCTAACGGTATTACCAATGGAATTGTTAATGGGAATGGTAATGATTATAATGGAAATGGAAGAAACGGGAACGGTGGGAATGGTAATGGTAGGAATGGAAACAATGGCTATGGATTGGATGAAAATGGAAAGAACGGAAATGGAGGTAATAATGGTGCCAGTGGTTATGCAACCAATGGAAATGGAGGTAGTAATGGTGCTAATGGTAATGGTGCCAGAGGTTATGCAACCAATGGAAACGGAAGGAATGGAAATGGAGGCAGAAATGGTGCCAATGGCTATGGATCCAATGGAAATGGAAGGAACGGAAATGGAGGTAGTAATGGTGCCAGTCGTTATGCAACCAATGGAAATGGAGGTAGTAATGGTGCTAATGGTAATGGTGCCAGTCGTTATGCAACCAATGGAAATGGAGGTAGTAATGGTGCTAATGGTAATGGTGCTAGTGGTTATGCAACCAATGGAAATAGAGGTAGTAATGGTGCCAATGGTTATGCAACCAATGGAAATGGAATTAATAGCAATGGAGGCAATAATGGTGTCAATGGCTATAGACCCAACGGAAATGGAATTAACGGAAATGGAGACATTAAAGGTGCCATTAGTAATGGCGCTACTGCTTATAGAACCAATGGAAATGGTGCTGGTAACGGTGCCAATGGTAATGGTGCCAGTGCCTATGCAACCAATGGGAATGGTGCTGGTAATGGTGCCAATGGTAATGGCGCTAGTGCTTATGGAACCAATGGAAATGGTGCTGGGAACGGTGCCTATGGTAATGGCGCTAGTGCTTATGGAACCAATGGAAATGGTGCTGGTAACGGTGCCAATGGTAGTGGCGCTAGTGCTTATGGAACCAATGGGAATGGTGTTGGTAACGGTGCCACTGGTAACGGAAATGGTGCCAGCAATGGATATACCGCCCCAGCTCCCCCCTCCACTTCCTATGGAACTCCATTCTAAGATGACCTCTTCTGCCTCCTGTCGTCTGCCTCTTGTACGTCTCTGCTACAAAGGTTCGACTTTTGAACGGATGAAGAGCTAACGTTACCTTTCTTGTAAATATTTATACTGATACATAATTATAAATTAGGACACAAATGTCTCTATATATATATATATATATATATATATACATATATATATTGTATAATAAAAATTCTTGAATGCTGAGTACACTGATTTCATTCGCATCCTCCGTAAAATACCGGTTCTCTGGGTTATATATGAGGTTCGTATTAAGGTTCGCATTAAGGACACTAATTTTTGAAACAAGGATCACCTTATTGTCTTCAACTGGATTTATTGTGGGCTAAATGACCCTTGTGTAGTAGACAGCCTCACAGGAAGGTTGAATCACGCAACCTTCCCTCACAGGAGGGTTGAATCATGCAACCATCCCTCACAGGAAGGTTGAATCAAGCAACTGTTTCTCACAGGTTGAATCAACCATCTCTCCCTCACAGGAAGGTTGAATCATGCAACTCTCCCTCACAGGAAGGTTGAATCATGCAACTCTCCCTCACAGAAAGATTGAATTAACAATCTCTCCCTCACAGGAAGGTTCAAGCAAGCAACTGTCCCTCACAGGAAGATTGAATTAACCATCTCTCCCTCACAGGAAGGTTGAATCAAGCAACTGTCATTCACAGGTTGAATCAACCATCTCTCCCTCACAGGAAGGTTGAATCAACCAACTCGCCCTCACAGGAAGGTTGAATCAACCAACTCTCCCTCACAGGAAGGTTGAATCAACCAACTCTCCCTCACAGGAAGGTTGAATCAGCCAACTCTCCCTCACAGGAAAGTTGAAACAACCAACTCTCCCTCACAGGAAGTTTGAATCAACCAACTCTCCCTGAAAGGAAGGTTGAATCAACCAACTCTCCCTCACAGGAAGGTTGAATCAACCAACTCTCCCTCACGGGAAACTTGTATTGCCTGGTCTGTGGTCGCAAGAGTTAAGTTATTCTGAGATTTTCAATTATATTTCCATTCAAGGTTAAACACAAGTCTCTCTCTCTCCCTCCATCTCTCCCTCCCTCCCTCTCTCTCTCACTCTCTCTCTCTCTCCTCACAAGAGTAGATGATTCAGTAGATGGCACTAGGTGCCTCTGCGTTAGCAGAATTAGTCAAAATTAGAAGTGGAACTACTGTTATACACAATTCTGTGAGTGGCAGTAGAGTAACACTAGTAGTAAGATAAAAAAAAACAGTACTAATTTAGGAGAGATAGTTGCAGCCTACCCACGTCTTCCATTTGGTTGTAGCTACACACTTTGATCTTAGGCAAAAGATCGAGAAACAATTCGGTTGCATCTCTCCTGTAAGTTTCATGATATTTTTCAAAATGGTATGGCATATTCCCCCGTCCCTCCTTGATTTCCACTCCGGAAATGGCCGGAGGGAGTGGGTGGCGAGGGAGCCTTTTGCTTCTCTATCCTTGTCTCAGAAACAGATAATACAGGATAGTCCTAAATCTAGATAGAAGTAGATAATTCTTCTTAGCAGATAGCCTCAATGTGGACTCAATAAGTTCTCATTCCTATGTATCCTCAGGTACTCTTATGTACAAATCTTAACCAGACAGGTTGCAACCGGGAGTCCAGGTTTCAGACCGGGACGCTGGGGCGATGCTTTGACTCTTAAGTATACAAATACTGCGTCATACACATACACACACAAAAATAACATTTTGTACAGAAAATAAAGAAAAGTGTCTTCATAAAAACATTTAATATTAATAAACACCAGGACATATAAAATAAAGCCTACTGTAAGCAGAGAGAACTGCAGAAGAAAAAACAACCGGACATAAACTCACTGGAAGTGAACATATTTTCTTCTTCAACAACAGTTACTGAGCTGTTGTGCATTCATTCCAGCTTGACCAAAGTGACAAAAGATAATGCAACGGTGCAAGAGGCATAAAATACCAACTAATTGCAAAACAGACAGGAGAGCGTTCCGCTTAGTGACTAAGAATACATGGAAAAAGTGGGAATATATATGGGGAGTAAGGACCGTAGGAGAGGTGTAGGTGACCTGAGCAGGTGAACAATAGTATAGGTCAAGTCGAAGAGTTTGTCTAGCACGAAAGATTTAGCAAGCTGAAATCCATTTGTCTCTTTTTATGTACGATGGTGTCCGCAGTGAAGATTAAATTTCATACTAGTGGACTCGGTACTGACTTTGTTTCCCAATGGCTTTTGGAACACAAAGCCATGGCTGTGCGGACAATTTTCATTGAAAATGTAGGCAGTGGTGAAAATATTATAATAAGCTGTGTTCCGTCTCGGATTCTGCTTAGTAATTCCTTCGTGGTGTTAGCGCTGACTCGAGGGTCAGACTAATGAAAATTTCCCTGGAGGAGTGTGTCTGGAGCCCTCACTCCATTATACGTACATTCCCGTGTCCCGTGTACTCTTTAAACTTGAAATTTCTCGGGTTTCCAGCCCAAACTGAAATTAAGTATCCATTTTGCCTTTTTTCTTGTCTTTATTTTGCTATTGTAATGTAACATATCACGGGTAGCGAGTCTCTTCTACATTCTCAAACCTGAGCCTCACTATCCTCGTAAAAACTCTTAACTGCTTTCAGTAACCTACCACCTATTCCATACATATGCAACATGTACCACATTTCTCTCCTATCCACCCTATCATATATATATATATACATTATATATATATATATATATATATATATATATATATATATATATATATA
>NC_091299.1:3966810-4024625 GCF_038502225.1 Cherax quadricarinatus
CCCATAGTTCAGTAATCCAAAATACCGTCTTTTCCCTACTAATCCTACTGAAGTTATTTCGACAAATTCATTAAAAAGCAAGAAAGGAAGCCAAGGTAATGTACCACCATAAATATTTAAGAGAGTTACTCACGTGCTATCAATTACCATTGCAACATTGCTCAAAAGATCATAAGAGACTAAAACTTTCCCAGGTACAATTAAGATATTCATGGTTACCCCAATACATGAAGGTGGAGACTCAACAGGTGTCAGCAACTTCAGGTTCATATCTAATTTGCCTTTGTTATCTAAAATTCTTTGAAAAAATTATTCATATACGAGTTTACTCTTTCTTAGTAGTCTACAATATACTTATCCCTGTCAGTTCGACTTCACTCCTGGAAGAAGTATGAATGACGTAATACTAAAAAAAAATGCATGATTTTATTCATCTCTTGAAAACAGCGAATACCCTATGGGTCTCTTCATTGACCTTAAGAAAGCTTTTGATACAGCATACCACAGCATCCTGTTTCTTAAATTAGAAGATTATGGTATCAGAGATCATACTCCTGCGCACTTAAAATTCCTGTCTTAACGGCAGACACGAGCATGTCTCTCCATCAATGATATGAGTCTGGCAACTCGACCTATTAACACCTCAGGGCAGTGTCCTTGGCCCTCTATTATTCCCCACCTACGTCAATGACCTTCCCATTGCATCCCAGGAACTTAAACCTGTTTTGTTTGCGGTGGATGCAACTTTTGTCATCTCCAATTCAGATCATGTTTCTCTCAGTAACACAGTTAATGATGACGAGCTCCTGAAGATACACAAGAGCTAACTGGCTGACTACCAATAGACTCCATTTTATTATTGACAAGACTTTCTACATGATGTTTGAGACCAGAGCTAAAAATGTCCAATGCAACATAATGATGAATGATTCACTTATTATAAGACAAGACGAGGGAAATTTTTTTGATCTCTACCCTGACAGATATTTAAAATTCAACACTCACATTCAGTACATATATAAGGTCCCCAAAACAGTGGCCATCCTCTCCAAGATATGTTACTGAGAGCTTCTGACAACATTACTTACTCTGTACTACTCTCTAATCTATCCTAATCTCACCTATGATATTTGTGATTATTGATCACTACAGTAAATGAAATAAAAAATAGAAATCATAATATTTTTGCACGAATTTATCACTGAAGCTGCCAGACAACACTCTCCCCAGTTCTTCAAAAGGTGAAATTTAAGAAAGGTACATGTGCAACAGATGGATATCTTTATTGATCAACGTTATGTCTACGCAGTAGGCTTCTTCAATCCAATACAAATGTGGCAACAGAAGCAATGGTGATGTCAAGATAATGTAATCAGTCCATTAAACCTCGAGGAAGTAGTTTTGAGAGGGTAAGTCCCTCAGCCTGGAGAAGAGTTTAGTTCCATAGTGTGGAAAAATGTGATACAGAAACAAGAGCATAGAGACACACTGAGGCGACGTAAATCTTCCAGGATGATGGACTCATCGCATCATCATTACATCTCCATTGCTTCTGCCGTCTCCTTTGTACTCGACTGATGAATTTTACTGTGTAGGCGAAACGTTTCAACAATAAAGATTCCAAACAGCTGCACATGTGACTTACTCATCTACTTACCGGTATTATGTGTCATTTATGCAGTTTAAACTTATTCAACATACAAAACTCATAATATTGCGCATACTGTATATACAGGACAATCAATACAGCAATAAACCAGTCAGCAGAACACATAAAAAATACCTCTTTGATATTTCTTGTGTTCGACTCAACCTGAGTAAAAAACTTCATGCGCAGAGAAGGCAACAAAATTTGGAAATCTGAGAGACTCCTTAGGTTCCTTATCTGCCAGACTCTCAATGCTATTTTTGAAAAGTACCCCTTGAATTTTACTGTTATTTCATATATTCATCTCAGAATCAACAATTTAAATTTAATACACGTTGTTACTGAAACAAGTGTTGTTACTGTACTTAACTTTCTTGTCACCATATCGTCTGACAGACTTAAAAGTTATTACTGAAGATAGCCACTGTGCTTCAATATATATCAATATTATATATATATATATATATATATATATATATATATATATATATATATATATATATATATATATATATATATATATATATATATATATATATTAGCAAGCAGTACAAAGAGTTATAGTATCCCATGTTTATAAAGTCAGATGTTACTCTTCTGAAGTCTGAGTGAGTGAATGGATGGTCCTCTTTAACTTTATAGGAGATTGTTCAGACAGCTGATACCCAGTCCTAAATGACTTGCCCAGATGCTGACAGATTCTGTGTGAGAGTGCACAGTGGGCATCTGTAAGCATCTGGACGAGTCATTGAGGTTTGGCTATTAGCTTTCCAGACCGTCTCTAACAGCGATTTCCTATAGTGTAAAGGACCATCCATTTTATCACACTTATCTCGATGGCTTGATGCATTTTGTCTCAGAATCACCGTATATATCGAAGATGAGACTTCAACTGAAAAAACACAACTTCAGCAAGTCAACTGTACACTCAGTCTAAGTTATTCTCTTTTAATCTCTGTTGTCTTGTATTTTGTAATATTTTTGCTAACACGCTGGGCGTCTTCCACAGAGGCAAGGTGAGCTGAAGAAGAAACACTTTCACCATCATTTACGCTATCACTGTCTTGCCAGAGACTAACAGATACGACAATTTAGATGTCACTCTACACAACACATATCCCACACCTTTCCTTCATGGGGCAGACACTGAACTTTCCACCTGGAAGTAAATGGTATAAAATATCGACACAATGGAAAAATAAATACATAAGCAGTATAATGAGAACCTTTATTGATAACGGTTCGCCCACACAGTGGACTTCATCAAGTCACAAACAGATCAGATCTGATCTGTTTGTTACTTGATAAAGTCCACTGTGTGGGCGAAACGTTATCAACAAAGGATTACTTTGTACTGCTTATGTGTTTATTTTTCCACTGTCCACCTCCAGGAGCGAAGTCCGTCTAACCAGTTTCCCTGAATTCCTTCACAAAATATTTCCTTGCTCACCCTTCAACAGCTAGTGAAGTCCCCAAAACCCACTCCTATCTAACATGCTCACAAATGCCTGCAGTATGTCCAAGCCCCTTGCACACAAAACCTCCTTTACCCCCCCCCCCTCCCTCCCGCCTTTCCTCGATCGACCCCTAATCCTCTTTCCCTCCACTATAGATTTATATTCGTTATTTATTAAGTTTTTCATTATTTGAGTACAAAATTAATTGTTTAAACCGACGGAGTATTTTAAAATTATGTTAATGTAACAAGAAATATTATTTTTTGCTTATTTTTACAATAATTTACATTATATTTCCGTAGTTCACTGATTTTATATTCGATTATTATGAGCACACTCATTATGCATAATTTGTAGTAATACGTCGACTTTGCTATCTTATTGCACAGATAATTAATGGTTAATGCAGGAAGTCGGCGAGCCTGGTTAGCAATAGAGTGACCTTCCGGAATATAAATCGTAAAGGAGAGAGGGAGACAGACAGCCGAGGATACTGAAAGAGTAAGGTGGGTGGGCGGAGCTTGGTGAGAGCCTGGGTATAAAAGACCCATCGAACTTCTCCACCAGTATCACTCTTCAGGACCTTCCTCCTCTAGCTGACTCAGGATCCATACTTCTCCTTTTTTTAAAGTTAGCTTTTCTGTAGCCGATAACGACAATGAAGGTTCTTCTGTTCATTGGTGAATATAGCTTAACTTTCAGTGTAGAAATAAAGTTTTTTAAAAATTGATAATTTTGAGGGAATTTTGCTGTTTTATACAGTTACAACTACACAGTTTTCTTTTACAGTACTTCTAGGTGTGTCCATTGCTGACAAGCCTCCGCCTACAAGTTACGGAGCTCCAAATGGAGGTTTCGGTAATGGGTTTGGTGACTCAAATGGAGCCCCGAGTAATGGTTACACAGCTCCAGGAAGCAATGGCTTTGGAGCGACTCACATCAATGGAAATGAAGCTCCATCGGGCAATGGATTTGGACGCTCCTCAGGTAATGAGTTTGCAGGTGCTCCAAGCAATGGATATGGAGATCCTCCAAGTAACAGGTATGGTCCCCTAACAGGTTCTTATGGACTAGATCAGGAACTGGTTGCTCTGGAGGAGAACATTCCCGGAGGCGGCGTCCCCGGTGAAGACTACCCAGTCTTGTCTTCTCCACCAGACACAGGCTTCTCTTGTGATGACCAGGCAGTGCCTGGTTATTACGCTGACACTGCCCCTGATGCCAGCTGCCAGGTGTTCCACATTTGCCAGGACCGTGCCCTCAGACGCCAGAAGGACTCATTCCTGTGCCCCAATGGTACCATCTTCAACCAACAGTACCTGGTGTGTGACTGGTGGTTCAACGTAGACTGTTCTCAGGCTGAGAACTTTTACTCCGTCAACGAACAGATTGGTGTTGTTCCCAGTGCTGGCTATGGTTATGGCCCCATTGCTAATGGTATTACCAATGGAATTGTTAACGGGAATGGTAATGGTTATAATGGAAATGGATCCAACGGAAATGGAAGAAATGGGAACGGTGGGAATGGTAATGGTAGGAATGGAAACAATGGCAATGGATCCAACGGAAATGGAAAGTACGGAAAT
The DNA here is from genome assembly GCF_038502225.1 of Cherax quadricarinatus. NCBI lineage: Eukaryota > Metazoa > Arthropoda > Malacostraca > Decapoda > Parastacidae > Cherax > Cherax quadricarinatus. The sequence goes on from NC_091299.1 coordinate 3,971,502, forward strand.
GGAGGTAATAATGGTGCCAGTGGTTATGCAACCAATGGAAATAGAGTTAGTAATGGTGCTAATGGTAATGGTGCCAAAGGTCATGCAACCAATGGAAATGGAGGTAGTAATGGTGCCAATGGTTATGCAACCAATGGAAATGGAATTAATGGCAATGGAGGTAGTAATGGTGCCAGTCGTTATGCAACCAATGGAAATGGAGGTAGTAATGGTGCTAATGGTAATGGTGCCAGTCGTTATGCAACCAATGGAAATGGAGGTAGTAATGGTGCTAATGGTAATGGGGCCAGTCGTTATGCAACCAATGGAAATGGAGGTAGTAATGATGCCAATGGTTATGCAACAAATGGAAATGGAATTAATGGCAATGGAGGCAATAATGGTGTCAATGGCTATAGACCCAACCGAAATGGAATTAACGGAAGTGGAGGCATTAAAAGTGCCAATGGTAATGGCGGTAGTGCTTATAGAACCAATGGAAATGGTGCTGGTAACGGTGCCAATTTTAATGGTGCCAGTGCCTATGCAACCAATGGGAATGGTGCTGGTAACAGTGCCAATGGTAATGGCGCTAGTGCTTATAGAACCAAGGGAAATGTTGCTGGCAACGGTGCCAATGGTAATGGTGCCAGTGCCTATGTAACCAATGGGAATGGTGCTGGTAACAGTGCCAATGGTAATGGCGCTAGTGCTTATAGAAGCAATGGAAATGGTGCTGGTAACGGTGCCAATGGTAATGGCGCTAGTGCTTATAAAACCAATGGAAATGGTGCTGGTAACGGTGCCAATGGTAATGGTGCCAGTGCCTATGCAACCAATGGGAATGGTGCTGGTAACAGTGCCAATGGTAATGGCGCTAGTGCTTATAGAAGCAATGGAAATGGTGCTGGTAACGGTGCCTATGGTAATGGCGCTAGTGCTTATGGAACCAATGGAAATGGTGCTGGTAACGGTGCCAATGGTAATGGCGCTAGTGCTTATAGAACCAATGGAAATGGCGCTGGTAACGGTGCCAATGGTAATGGCGCTAGTGCTTATGGAACCAATGGAAATGGTGCTGGTAACGGTGCCAATGGTAATGGCGCTAGTGCTTATAAAACCAATGGAAATGGTGCTGGTAACGGTGCCAATGGTAATGGTGCCAGTGCCTATGCAACCAATGGGAATGGTGCTGGTAACAGTGCCAATGGTAATGGCGCTAGTGCTTATAGAACCAATGGAAATGTTGCTGGTAACGGTGCATATGGCAATGGCGCTAGTGCTTATGGAACCAATGGAAATGGTGCTGGTAACGGTGCCAATGGTAATGGCGCTAGTGCTTATGGAACCAATGGAAATGGTGCTGGTAACGATGCCAATGGTAATGGCGCTAGTACATATGGAACCAATGGAAATGGCGCTGGTAAAGGTGCCAATGGTAATGCCGCTAGTGCTTATGGAGTCAATGGGAATGGTGCTGGTAACGGTGCCAATGACAATGGCGCTAGTGCTTATGGAACCAATGGGAATGGTGCTGGTAACGGTGCCAATGGTAACGGAAATGGTGCCAGCTATGGATATACCGCCCCAGCTCCTCCCTCCACTTCCTACGGAACTCCATTCTAAGATGACCTATTCTGCCTCTTGTCGTCTGCCTCTTGTACGTCTCTGCTACAAAGGTTCGACTTTTGAACGAATGAAGAGCTAACGTTACCTTTCTTGTAAATATTTATACTGGTACATAATTATTTATACTGGTACATAATTATAAATTAGGACACAAATGTCTATATATACATATTGTATAATAAAAGTTCTTGAATGCTAAGTACACTGATTTCATTCGAATCCTCCGTAAAATACTGGTTCTTAGGCTTATAAATGAGGTTCGTATTAAGGTTCGCATCAAGGACACTAATTTTTGAAACAAGGATCACCTTAATGTCTTCAACTGGATTTATTGTGGGTTTAATGACCCTTATGTAGTAGACAGCCTCACAGGAAGGTTGAATTATGCAACTGTCCCTCACAGGAAGGTTGAATCTTGCAACCCTCCCTCACAGGAAGGTTGAATCAACCAACTCTCCCTCACAGGAAGGTTGAATCATGCAACTCTCCCTCACAGGAAGGTTGAATCATGCAACCCTCCCTCACAGGAAGGTTGAATCATGCAACTGTCCCTCACAGGAAGGTTGAATCATGCAACCCTCCCTCACAGGAAGGTTGAATCATGCAACTGTCCCTCACAGGAAGGTTGAATCATGCAACCCTCCCTCACAGGAAGGTTGAATCATGCAACTGTCCCTCACAGGAAGGTTGAATCATGCAACCCTCCCTCACAGGAAGGTTGAATCATGCAACTGTCCCTCACAGAAAGGTTGAATCATGCAACCCTCCCTCACAGGAAGGTTGAATCATGCAACTGTCCCTCACAGGAAGGTTGAATCATGCAATCCTCCCTCACAGGAAGGTTGAATCATGCAACTGTCCCTCACAGGAAGGTTGAATCATGCAACTGTCCCTCACAGGAAGGTTGAATCGTGCAATCCTCCCTCACAGGAAGGTTGAATCATGCAACTGTCCCTCACAGGAAGGTTGAATCGTGCAATCCTCCCTCACAGGAAGGTTGAATCATGCAACTGTCCCTCACAGGAAGGTTGAATCGTGCAACCCTCTCTCACAGGAAGGTTGAATCAAGCAATTGTTTTTCACAGGTTGAATCAACCATCTCTCCCTCACAGGAAGGTTGAATCAACAAACTCTCCCTCACAGGAAGGTTGAATCAACCAACTCTCCCTCACAGGAAGGTTGAATCAACCAACTCTCCCTCACAGGAAGGTTGAATCAACCAACTCTCCCTCACAGGAAGGTTGAATCAACCAACTCTCCCTCACAGGAAGGTTGAATCAACCAACTCTCCCTCAAAAGAAGATTGAATCAACAAACTCTCCCTCACAGGAAGGTTGAATCAACCAACTCTCCCTCGTAGGAAGGTTGAATCAACCAACTCTCCCTCAAAGGAAGGTTGAATCATGCAACTCTACCTCACAGGAAGGTTGAATCATTCAACTGTCCCTCACAGGAAGGTTGAATCAACCAACTCTCCCTCACAGGAATGCTGAATCATGCAACTGTCCCTCACAGGAAGGTTGAATCAACCAACTCTCCCTCACAGGATGGTTGAATCAACCAACTCTCCCTCACAGGAAAGTTGAATCAGCCAACTCTTCCTCACAGAAAGGTTGAATCAATCAACTCTCCCTCACAGGAAAGTTGAATCAACCAACTCTCCCTCACAGAAAGGTTGAATCAACCAACTCTCCTTCACAGGAAGGCTGAATCAACCAACTCTTACTCACAGAAAGGTTGAATCAACCAACTCTCCCTCACAGGAAGGTTGAATCAGCCAACTCTCCATCACAGGAAAGTTGAATCAACCAACTCTCCCTCACAGGAAGGTTGAATCAACCAATTCTCCCTCACAGGAAGGTTGAATCAACCAACTCTCCCTCACAGAAAGGTTGAATCAAGCAACTCTCCCTCACAAGAAGGTTGAATCAACCAACTCTCCCTCACAAGAAGGTTGAATCAACCAACTCTCCCTCACAGGAAGGTTGAATCAACAAACTCTCCCTCACAGGAAATTTGAATCAACCAACTCTCCCTCACAGGAAGGTTGAATCAACCAACTCTCCCTCACAGTAGGGTTGAACCAAGCAACTCTCCCTCACAGGAAGGTTGAATCAACAAACTCTCCCTCACAGGAAGGTTGAATCAACCAACTCTCCCTCACAGGAAAGTTGAATCAACCAACTCTCCCTCATAGGGAGGTTGAATCAACCAACTCTCCCTCACAGGAAGGTTGAATCAACAAACTTTCCCTCATAGGAAGGTTGAATCAACCAACTCTCCCTCACAGAAAGGTTGAATCAACTAACTCTCCCTCACAGGAAGGCTGAATCAACCAACTCTCCTTCACAGGAAGGTTGAATCAACTAACTCTCCCTCACAGGAAGGTTGAATCAACCAACTCTCCCTCACACGAAGGTTGAATCAACCAACTCTCCCTCACAAGAAGGTTGAATCAACCAACTCTCCCTCACAAGAAGGTTGAATCAACCAACTCTCCCTCACAGGAAGGTTGAATCAACAAACTCTCCCTCACAGGAAGTTTGAATCAACCAACTCTCCCTCACAGGAAGGTTGAATCATGCAACTCTGCCTTACAGGAAGGTTGAATCATTCAACTGTCCCTCACAGGAAGGTTGAATCAACCAACTCTCCCTCACAGGAATGCTGAATCATGCAACTGTCCCTCACAGGAAGGTTGAATCAACCAACTCTCCCTCACAGGATGGTTGAATCAACCAACTCTCCCTCACAGGAAAGTTGGATCACCCAACTCTTCCTCACAGAAAGGTTGAATCAATCAACTCTCCCTCACAGGAAAGTTGAATCAACCAACTCTCCCTCACAGAAAGGTTGAATCAACCAACTCTCCTTCACAGGAAGGCTGAATCAACCAACTCTTACTCACAGAAAGGTTGAATCAACAAACTCTCCCTCACAGGAAGGTTGAATCAGCCAACTCTCCATCACAGGAAAGTTGAATCAACCAACTCTCCCTCACAGGAAGGTTGAATCAACCAACTCTCCCTCACAGGAAGGTTGAATCAACCAATTCTCCCTCACAGGAAAGTTGAATCAACCAACTCTCCCTCATAGGAAGGTTGAATCAACCAACTCTCCCTCACAGGAAGGTTGAATCAACAAACTTTCCCTCATAGGAAGGTTGAATCAACCAACTCTCCCTCACAGAAAGGTTGAATCAACTAACTCTCCCTCACAGGAAGGTTGAATCAACCATCTCTCCTTCACAGGAAGGTTGAATCAACTAACTCTCCCTCACAGGAAGGTTGAATCAACCAACTCTCCCTCACACGAAGGTTGAATCAACCAACTCTCCCTCACAAGAAAGTTGAATCAACCAACTCTCCCTCACAAGAAGGTTGAATCAACCAACTCTCCCTCACAGGAAGGTTGAATCAACAAACTCTCCCTCACAGGATGTTTGAATCAACCAACTCTCCCTCAAAGGAAGGTTGAATCATGCAACTCTGCCTTACAGGAAGGTTGAATCATTCAACTGTCCCTCACAGGAAGGTTGAATCAACCAACTCTCCCTCACAGGAATTCTGGCTCATTTGGTAGCGGCCTCGGTTCATGCACTGAGAGACCGTAGTTCGATTTCCGGACGAGCGGAAACGGTGGACATGTTTCCTTACTCCTGCTACTTCCTGCTTGTCTAGCCAGCAGTAAGTAGGTAACTGGGTGTTTGCTGACTATTGTGGGTCGCATCCTAAGGGAGAGGATTAAATAACCACAGTGGAAATAGGACATGCAATCTGATAACTTGACGTTATAAATTAAATAATTCGGGGAAAATCTTCTTCAACAGACCACAGCTCTAGACAATGAAACTGAGAGGCAGAAGCAAAACAAACTGCGAGGCAAAAGCAACACAAACTGCGAGGCAGAAGCAACACAAACTGCGAGGCAGAAGCAACACAAACTGCGAGGCAGAAGCAACACAAACTGCGAGGCAGAAGCAACACAAACTGCGAGGCAGAAGCAACACAAACTGCGAGGCAGAAGCAACACAAACTGCGAGGCAGAAGCAACACAAACTGCGAGGCAGAAGCAACACAAACTGCGAGGCAGAAGCAACACAAACTGCGAGGCAGAAGCAACACAAACTGCGAGGCAGAAGCAACACAAACTGCGAGGCAGAAGCAACACAAACTGCGAGGCAGAAGCAACACAAACTGCGAGGCAGAAGCAACACAAACTGCGAGGCAGAAGCAACACAAACTGCGAGGCAGAAGCAACACAAACTGCGAGGCAGAAGCAACACAAACTGCTAGACAGAAACAACACAAACTGCGAGGCAGAAGCAACACAAACTGCGAGGCAGAAGCAACACAAACTGCTAGACAGAAACAACACAAACTGCGAGGTAGAAGCAACAGAAACTGCGAGGCAGAAGCAACACTAACTGCGAGGCAGAAGCAACACAAACTGCGAGGCAGAAGCAACACAAACTGCTAGACAGAAACAACACAAACTGCGAGGTAGAAGCAACAGAAACTGCGAGGCAGAAGCAACACTAACTGCGAGGCAGTAGCAACACAAACTGCGAGGCAGAAGCAACACAAACTGCTAGACAGAAACAACACAAACTGCGAGGCAGAAGCAACAGAAACTGCGAGGCAGAAGTAACACAAACTGCGAGGCAGAAGCAACAGAAACTGCGAGGCAGAAGTAACACAAACTGCGAGGCAGAAGCAACAGAAACTGCGAGGCAGAAGCAACACAAACTGCGAGGCAGAAGCAACACAAATGCATGTATTTTATTATTTTTACACGTAAAATTACTGTATAGAAGAATTAAATAAATTAGCAGTTGATGTTATAAGCGTGAACAAAATACGGTCATTCAGGACCCAGGTGAACTAGCACTTTACAAGTATTATGTTACTGATGGTACACAATGCCGACAAGCTGATGAAATAGACACATTTGCAGCACTTTCGTATTATTTAAGAATTCCCAAGTGTTGTACATGTGTCTCATTCGTCAACTTTGCAAGTATAAGATTTAATGAGATATATCGTGACCTGGTTGGAGGAGTTGCCAGAGCCTTCAGGTCCTAATTAATTGGTGACCAAAAAGGTTTAGCGTAAGGTGAGGGAGGACAGGAGCTGAGAGTTGCCAAGGACATTCGCTACTTCACTCAACCTCTCACTAAAACTCCACACCAAAACTCGCATAGACTGTCATATACATATAACAGATTGGAAAATCAAAAGTCAACAGTGGCTGCATCAAGACAACAGACATTGAGGAACAGTAGAAGTAAATGGTTGTGATAGCCTTAACAGAACTAGTCAAAATTAGAAGTGGAACTACTGTTATACACAATTCTGTGAGTGGCAGTAGAGTAACACTAGTAGTAAGATAAAAAAAAACAGTACTAGTTTAGGAGAGATAGTTGCAGCCTACCCACGTCTTCCATTTGGTTGTAGCTACACACTTTGATCTTAGGCAAAAGATCGAGAAACAATTCGGTTGCATCTCTCCTGTAAGTTTCATGATATTTTTCAAAATGGTATGGCATATTCCCCCATCCCTCCTTGATTTCCACTCCGGAAATGGCCGGAGGGAATGGGTGGCGAGGGAGCCTTTTGCTTCTCTATCCTTGTCTCAGACACAGATAATACAGGATAGTCCTAAATCTAGATAGAAGTAGATAATTCTTCTCAGCAGATAGCCTCAGTGTGGACTCAATAAGTTCTCATTCCTATGTATGCTCAGGTACTCTTATGTACAAATCTTAACCAGACAGGTTGCAACCGGGAGTCCGGGTTTGAGACCGGGACGCTGGGGCGATGGTCTGACTGTTAAGTATATACAAATACTGCGTCACACACATACACACACAAAAATAACATTTTGTACAGAAAATAAAGAAAATTGTCTTCATAAAAACATTTAATATTAATAAACACCAGGACATATAAAATAAAGCCTACTGTAAGCAGAGAGAACTACAGAAGAAAAAACAACCGGACATAAACTCACTGGAAGTGTTTTCTTCTTCAATAACAGTTACTGAGCTGTTGCGCATTCATTCCAGCTTGACCAAAGTGACAAAAGATAATGCAACAGTGCAAGAGGCATAAAATACCAACTAATTGCAGAACAAACAGAGAGATCGAAGAGACCCTTTAAGAAAGCGTTCCGCTTAGTGACTAAGAATACATGAAAAACGTGGGAATATATATGGGGAGTAAGGACCGTAGGAGAGGTGTAGATGACCTGAGCAGGTGAACAATAGTATAGGCCAAGTCGAAGGGTTTGTCTAGCACTTAGCAAGCTGAAATCCATTTATCTCTTTTTATGTACGATGGTGTCCGCAATGAAGATTAAATTTCATGCTAGTGGACTCGGTACTGACTTTGTTTCCCAATGGCTTTTGGAATACAAAGCCATGGCTGTGCGGACAATTTTCAGGGAAAATGTAGGCAGTGGTGAAAATATTATAATAAGCTGTGTTCCCGTCTCGGATTCTGCTTAGTAATTCCTTCGTGGTGTTAGCGTTGACTCGAGGGTCAGACCAATGAAAATTTCCCTGGAGGAGTGTGTCTGGGGTCCTCACTCCATTATACGTACATTCCCGTGTACCGTGTACTCTTTAAACTTGAAATTTCTCGGTTTTCCAGCCCAAACTGAATTTAAGTATCCATTTTGCCTTTTTTTTTGTTTTTATTTTGTTATGGTAATGTAACATACCACCGGTAGCGAGTCTAAAGTGATGTAACAAATTATCCTCAGTGACCACAATAGTAACAGACTGATGGATGTTTGTGTGAACCAGCTACAGAATAACGAAACCACGTTGTAAAAGAGGGAATTTTTCTTTCATTGTTTTGTTATGTTAGAAAGCTGAGGTTATGTTTCATGATTTGTAATTGTCAGGAATCGCTAACTAATTATTAGGTATTTTAACGTAAAATAAATGGGGCTAACATCATTTTTAATCTGCAGTCGCCATTGCCAGTTTTCGGCTGTCTGAGCAGTATTCTATTATCTATAACAATTTGTTGTTATCGTGAATAATTTACTAATTAGTTCTAAGGCACTCTCTCCGTTACTGCAAAAGTTTGTCAAAAAACGAAATACTCCTGCCCCTTTAAGCTGACAAATAGGATGCTGGGTTTTTAGTCAGGCTGCTCAAACCCTCCACTAGGCTAAGGTAGAGTGATCGAGGTCGTAATGACAAGTAACCTCTACTACTTGCATAGACATTTCCGACAAATATGATCGAAATACGCTTGGTATAGACCCAGCTTTATTATAAATTATAAATTGTTATGCTCTGTGAAGAGCATTATTAAGTTAGTAGTGGTTGGCTGTACACCAAGGGTCTTCCTACCAATTTCTTTTGCATCTTATTTACGTAAGCGGTAACACTCCAGATTATGATGAAAAACATCAGAAAAAATAATATGATAAACAAAGCAAGCACTTGAACATGCAGATAAATATATATATTGACAATTTAATAATATAACAATGAGACAAGATGATATGTCAGTCAGGAATGATAAATTTATCAAGATAGGTCAATCAATTTTATGTATAATCTTGGAAGATCACTAGAACTCTGAACTCGGAGATCACCAGGGTCTTAAGAAAAGGTCTTAGGCCTTAAGAAAATATTATCAATAATAGCACCTTGAATATTGTGTTAATTAGCACCACAAGCATATTTTCCAAATGATGAAATATGATAACGTATGTATGGTACATGTATATTTAAAAATATATGATAAGGAACCCTTAGAATGAAGAGAAGGGCTAATATATGAAGCCAGTGAGCTAAGTCACACTCAAACATTAATGACACCACGAGACTATGGGCCCTTTTTGGCCGACATGCCTCCGGAAGAGGCCTTTAGTGCGGGGAATTCACATGGACTCATAATGTTTTAACACAAACGGCACGTCGAAAGGACCAGTCTTGAGAGACTATCGAGAATGCAAATCGTGAGCGAGAGTGAGAGGAAGTTGAGGAGGCGAGGTAGTGAACAGGAGCAAAGTGTGTGGGAGAAGCTTGGTGGAGACCTGGGTATAAAGACCCAACAAACTTATTAGAGTGCATCATGCTTCAACACCTTCCTCTTGCTGACTCATGATCTGTACTTCTCATTCTTGTTACTGTTTCTGCTGACTGGCAATCATGAAAGTTTTCTTGTTCATTGGTGAGTACTATTTAACTATCAGTGTAGAAATATTGTCTAATATGAACTTATTTTTAGGTATACAGAAAATTTTGCAAGAATTTTGTTACTTCAAATAGTTAAAACTAATAATTTTTCTTCCACAGCACTTCTAGGTGTGTCCATTGCTGACAAACGTCCACCCACAAGTTACGGAGCCCGAAATGGAGGTTTTTGTAATGGGTTTCGTGCCTCACATGGAGCCCCAAGCAATAGTTATACACCTCCAGGAAGCAATGGATTTGGAGCTTCTCAAAGCAATGAAAATGGAGCTCTATTAAGAAGTGGATTGGATTTTTCCCCAAGCAATGGGTTCGCAGGTGCTCCAAGTAATGGATATGGACCACCCCCAAGTAACAGATATGGTCCCCTATCAGGTTCTTATGGACTAGATCCGGAGCTGGTTGCTCTGCAGAACATCCCAGGAGGTGGCGTTCCCAGTGAAGACTACCCAGTCTTGTCTTCTCCACCAGACACCGGCTTCTCTTGTGATGGCTAGGCAGTGGCTGGTTATTACGCTGACACCGCTCCTGATGCCAGCTGCCAGGTGTTCCACATTTGCCAGGACCGTGCCCTCAGACGCCAGAAGGTCTCATTCCTGTGCCCCAACGGTACCATCTTCAACCAGCAGTACCTGGTGTGTGACTGGTGGTTCAACGTGGACTGTTCTCAGGCTGAGAACTTCTACTCCGTCAACGAACAAATTGGTGTCGTCCCCAGTGCTGGCTATGGTCCCATTGCCAATGGTATTACTAGTGGAGTTGGAAACGGGAATGGTAATGGCTATAATAATGGCAATGGATTTAATGGAAATAGCAAAAATGGAAATGGCAGGAATGGTAATGGTAGGGATGGAAGCAATGGTTATGGTTCCAAAGGAAATGGAAGAAACGGAAAGAGAGGTGGTAATGGTGCCATTGGTGATGGTAGAAATGAAATCAATGGTTATGGATCTAATGGAAATGGAAGGAACGGAAATGGCGCTGGTATCTTTACCAATGGTAATGGTGATAATGGGAATGGTGCCAGCAATGGATATACCGTCCCAGCTTCTTCCTCCGATTCCTATGGAACTCCATTTTAATATATGATTCTCTGCCTCTTGTCTTCTTCTTGAATGTCTCTGCTACGGTGATTCGACTCTTTGATGAGTCTTGAACCTCTTGTAAATATTTATACGAGTTTATAATAATAACTCACCATAGAACAAATATCTTAATATCGTTTAATAAAAATTCTTGAATGCTGAATATAAATATTTTACCACAACCTTCGTAAATTGCTGTTTGCTTTAAAAGTGAGAAACGCCTTCAATATTTCACTGAAGGGTTCGTGATGACCAGGCATTGGAGCTTTTGGTCATCTGACAGAGGCCTTCTACTGGCTTACCCGTTCACCCATTTAAAAAATTAAGGAAATAATTATAACCATGATATTATTTCTCAGTATTAATTACTGAAAATTAAATTTTGTATCTTGTTTAGAAATTAAAATTTACTTAATATTTGTATCTTTTTTCATTGTGGTCATGTTAATCCTCGTTAGGTAACTAAGATTTAATATTTTTTAATTATTTATATCACTTTATTAATTATTATTTTATTTTTTATTATCACACCGGCCGATTCCCACCAAGGCAGGGTGGCCCGAAAAAGAAAAACTTTCACCATCATTCACTCCATCACTGTCTTGCCAGAAGGGTGCTTTACACTACAGTTTTTAAACTGCAACATTAACACCCCTCCTTCAGAGTGCAGGCACTGTACTTCCCATCTCCAGGACTCAAGTCCGGCCTGCCGGTTTCCCTGAATCCCTTCATAAATGTTACTTTGCTCACACTCCAACAGCACGTCAAGTATTAAAAACCATTTGTCTCCATTCACTCCTATCAAACACGCTCACGCATGCCTGCTGGAAGTCCAAGCCCCTCGCACACAAAACCTCCTTTACCCCCTCCCTCCAACCCTTCCTAGGCCGACCCCTACCCCGCCTTCCTTCCACTACAGACTGATACACTCTTGAAGTCATTCTGTTTCGCTCCATTCTCTCTACATGTCCGAACCACCTCAACAACCCTTCCTCAGCCCTCTGGACAACAGTTTTGGTAATCCCGCACCTCCTCCTAACTTCCAAACTACGAATTCTCTGCATTATATTCACACCACACATTGCCCTCAGACATGACATCTCCACTGCCTCCAGCCTTCTCCTCGCTGCAACATTCATCACCCACGCTTCACACCCATATAAGAGCGTTGGTAAAACTATACTCTCATACATTCCCCTCTTTGCCTCCAAGGACAAAGTTCTTTGTCTCCACAGACTCCTAAGTGCACCACTCACTCTTTTTCCCTCATCAATTCTATGATTCACCTCATCTTTCATAGACCCATCTGCTGACACGTCCACTCCCAAATATCTGAATACGTTCACCTCCTCCATACTCTCTCCCTCCAATCTGATATTCAATCTTTCATCACCTAATCTTTTTGTTATCCTCATAACCTTACTCTTTCCTGTATTCACCTTTAATTTTCTTCTTTTGCACACCCTACCAAATTCATCCACCAATCTCTGCAACTTCTCTTCAGAATCTCCCAAGAGCACAGTGTCATCAGCAAAGAGCAGCTGTGACAACTCCCACTTTGTGTGTGATTCTTTATCTTTTAACTCCACGCCTCTTGCCAAGACCCTCGCATTTACTTCTCTTACAACCCCATCTATAAATATATTAAACAACCACGGTGACATCACACATCCTTGTCTAAGGCCTACTTTTACTGGGAAAAAATTTCCCTCTTTCCTACATACTCTAACTTGAGCCTCACTATCCTCGTAAAAACTCTTCACTGCTTTCAGTAACCTACCTCCTACACCATACACTTGCAACATCTGCCACATTGCCCCCCTATCCACCCTGTCATACGCCTTTTCCAAATCCATAAATGCCACAAAGACCTCTTTAGCCTTATCTAAATACTGTTCACTTATATGTTTCACTGTAAACACCTGGTCCACACACCCCCTACCTTTCCTAAAGCCTCCTTGTTCATCTGCTATCCTATTCTCCGTCTTACTCTTAATTCTTTCAATTATAACTCTACCATACACTTTACCAGGTACACTCAACAGACTTATCCCCCTATAATTTTTGCACTCTCTTTTATCCCCTTTGCCTTTATACAAAGGAACTATGCATGCTCTCTGCCAATCCCTAGGTACCTTACCTTCTTCCATACATTTATTAAATAATTGCACCAACCACTCCAAAACTATATCCCCACCTGCTTTTAACATTTCTATCTTTATCCCATCAATCCCGGCTGCCTTACCCCCTTTCATTTTACCTACTGCCTCACGAACTTCCCCCACACTCACAACTGGCTCTTCCTCACTCCTACAAGATGTTATTCCTCCTTGCCCTATACACGAAATCACAGCTTCCCTATCTTCATCAACATTTAACAATTCCTCAAACTAGTCCTTCCATCTTCCCAATACCTCTAACTCTCCAGTTAATAACTCTCCTCTCCTATTTTTAACTGACAAATCCATTTGTTCTCTAGGCTTTCTTAACTTGTTAATCTCACTCCAAAACTTTTTCTTATTTTCAACAAAATTTGTTGATAACATCTCACCCACTCTCTCATTTGCTCTCTTTTTACATTGCTTCACCACTCTCTTAACTTCTCTCTTTTTCTCCATATACTCTTCCCTCCTTGCATCACTTCTACTTTGTAAAAACTTCTCATATGCTAACTTTTTCTCCCTTACTACTCTCTTTACATCATCATTCCACCAATCGCTCCTCTTCCCTCCTGCACCCACTTTCCTGTAACCACAAACTTCTGCTGAACACTCTAACACTACATTTTTAAACCTACCCCATACCTCTTCGACCCCATTGCCTATGCTCTCATTAGCCCATCTATCCTCCAATAGCTGTTTATATCTTACCCTAACTGCCTCCTCTTTTAGTTTATAAACCTTCACCTCTCTCTTCCCTGATGCTTCTATTCTCCTTGTATCCCATCTACCTTTTACTCTCAGTGTAGCTACAACTAGAAAGTGATCTGATATATCTGTGGCCCCTCTATAAACATGTACATCCTGAAGTCTACTCAACAGTCTTTTATCTACCAATACATAATCCAACAAACTACTGTCATTTCGCCCTACATCATATCGTGTATACTTATTTATCCTCTTTTTCTTAAAATATGTATTACCTATAACTAAACCCCTTTCTATACAAAGTTCGATCAAAGGGCTCCCATTATCATTTACACCTGGCACCCCAAACTTACCTACCACACCCTCTCTAAAAGTTTCTCCTACTTTAGCATTCAAGTCCCCTACCACAATTACTCTCTCACTTGGTTCAAAGGCTCCTATACATTCACTTAACATCTCCCAAAATCTCTCTCTCTCCTCTGCATTCCTCTCTTCTCCAGGTGCATACACGCTTATTATGACCCACTTCTCGCATCCAACCTTTACTTTAATCCACTTTATTAATATTAATACTATTTTATTAAATCTTTGCTGTATAAATTAATCAAAGAGAAAATATCCAAAATCTTGAAGAGTTAACAGAAGCAAATTAATCAAATTCGATAATCCAAAAAAATCAATGAACGGAGAGAAAATTTAATACGACTAAATGACAATCATAATACTAACGTGAGATGAATTGGTAAAAATTAAAGTAAGATTGTCAAAAAGGCAAGAAAACAATGTTACATAAAAACACATAAAAATAAATATTTGAACTTTTTTTTATAGAGGATAACACCAAATATAATCAGAACTTACTAGATTAACATTAAATTTTAAAGTGGTGAACTGGTAAGCCAGTGGAAGGCCTCGGCCAAATGACCAAAAGCTCCAGTGGCGACAGATAACACTTCTCCTGTTCCCTGAGGAATCTTACCTAACCTAACTTAACCTAACCTAACCTAACCTAACCTAACCTAACCTAACCTAACCTAACCTAACCTAACCTAACCTAACTTAACCTAACCTAAGTAGTATCAGAACTCACGAAGAAGCATAATAGGTGTATTAAGCTTTCATTTCCACCTACAGCAAGTTAGCATGATACGATGTGCACCGTCTATGTGTTAACACATGAAACCTGAGGTGCTAGTGTGTGGGAGAGTTTCTTAATGGAACTGAACGGTGGTTTAGAAATCTCAAGTTTCGTTCGGCTTGATATTCGCCTGGTGCTCATGGATACGAATTATTAAATCCCTTTGTTTAATAGCTCAATGGTACATAAGATGATGAATTAGACACGTGCAACATCTGGGTACCTTTGTAGACGCTTGACCATCCCCAAACAATATATACAGAAGACAGTGAAAAGCGAGGTAATCAGTCCTACAGCCCAGGAGAAGGTGATGAGCACCATAGTCTTCAGAAGCACCTGAGCAGCAGATTCTTCAAGACCACGGTGCGCATCACCTGCTCATAGACTGAGGGACAGACTGCCGCGTTTTCCACTGTCGTCTGTATGCATTTATACAGTCTTCAGATAATATCTGTGTATTGTATTGATCAAGTCACTGGATGGCGAAAGGTCTACAAAGTATAGATACCCAGATGTAGCACATGTGTCTTGTTGACTGACCTGTACATGAGGGTTTACAGCGCTCACACGTGTATTTATATGCAATAGAGGACTCAAGGCTTATTGAAATACTGTCGTTGCCTTTCAAGAAATTGTTAACAGTATTATATGATTAAAAAAATGCAGACCCAGAGAATATGCAGAGAATTTTCAATGCTCGCATTATCTCAGACAAGAACTTTAATTGCTGGGAACGGGTAAAGTCCCTCGATGTGTTCACCTTGGAAGTCATGAGAGATGCATTATGATCTACACCTGGAAAATTCTCGGACTGTTCCCTAATCTGCTCAAACAAATTATTTTTTATGAAAGAGGATTGGCAGGCGGTGTAAAATACCTTCAATAACAAGGAAGAGTGCAGTGACTACACCAAGGAAAAACTCAATATGTGTGAGATAAAGACTTTTCAATACCCTCCCTTTATATAGAAGGGGGATTACCAGCAGATCTCTGGCTCTCTTCAAGAGAGAACCACACAAGTTTCTCAAGTCAGTCCCTGATCAGACGGGTGGTGGCGCATATGTTGGACTTTGTGTGGCTAGTACAAATAATCTGGCTGATTAGGGCATTCATCGGGAGGTCGTTGACCCTAGGAACACTCTCCATGAAGACTTCAGGTAGGTAGAGTACAAAAAAAAAAAAAAAAAATAGGCCGAGCAACAAATTTGGTGGAGGGTACCACTTAATTAACTTCGGAAATATTTGGACAATTATTGTGGTCAGAAAGGTTGCAGATACAGTTTGATGTGGACAAGCACAAAGTACTATCCTTTCAGAATAAAATGTCACTCTGGCATGTATAAACTGATAAATGAAGAGCTTGATCGTATCACATGCGAAAAAGGCTTCATAGTCCTGACAAGCAGAAATATGAAGCCAAAACAGCAGTGCCTAAGCGTCCGAAAGAAGGCTAAGAGAATACTTTGGTTTACAGCAAGAAGTGTAGGTAAGAGAACTGCAAGGTTATACACCTGCTCTATGCATCATTGGTAAGGCTTCATTTAGATCACTCTGCACAGTTATGGTCTCCTTGAATAAATATGTATTGGAAAACATACAGAGAAGGATGAAGAAGTTAATTCACTGTATCTGGAAATTTTTCTGGGATCTTTGACTATGCACTCTTGAAAGGCGCAGAATGAGGGAAGATGAGTTTGAAGTGTACACATGGAAGATAATTATGACAATAAAATATACGAATATAGTGTTTAGGCTATCTAGCCAAAATTGAACTCGAAACGATGGACACAGTTTGAATATACGTATTCAGATTAAAACGAAAATAGGAAAGTGCTGCCAAGTGCATCATTGAAGCTAATAATTTGGGTAGCATTAAAATGGTTATACAAACAAAGAAGTGAGAATGTTTCAGAATCTACCCTGCATGGACTTACACCAACGTTCATCTGTTTATCTGTTCTTAATATCGAATGACCTTCTAAAATATATAATGAGGGTGAGAGTGAGAGGGCGATTGGCGGGCGGCGTAGGGAAGATCAAGGTGGGTGGGAGGAGCTTAGTGGATACTCACGTATAAAAAGAGCCGCAAACTCATTCTCCAGCATCATTCTTCAGGACTTCTTTCCTTTAGAACACTCAAGATTAATACATCTCTTTTTACTTCACCTTTCTGGTCTTGAAAACAATGAAGGCTTTACTTTTCATTGGTAAATATTGATAATTATTTTTCATATAAACTTCCTCTGTGGAATTTAGATATATTTTAAAGAATATTACTATCTCAACCAGTAATAACATATATTTCTTTTATAGCTATGTTGGGGGCAGTCGCCGCTGATAGACGTCCTCCTACAAGTTACGGAGCACCAAATGGAGGTTTCGGTAATGGGTTTGGTGCCTCAAATGGAGGCCCAAGCAATGGTTACACACCTCCAGGAAACAATGGCTTTGGGGCATCTCCAGGTAATGGAAATGGAGCCCCTACAAGCAATGGATTTGGACGCTCCTCAGGCAATGGGTTTGCAGGTGCTCCAAGCAATGGATATGGAGCTCCCCCAAGTAACAGGTATGGTCCCCCAACAGGTTCTTATGGCCTAGATCCGGAGCTGGTTGCTCTGCAGGAGAACATTCCAGGAGGTGGCGTCCCCGGTGAAGACTACCCAGTCTTGTCTTCTCCACCAGACACTGGCTTCTCTTGTGATGACCAGGCAGTGGCTGGTTATTACGCTGACACTGCCCCTGATGCTAGCTGCCAGGTGTTCCACATTTGCCAGGACCGTGCCCTCAGACGCCAGAAGGACTCATTCCTGTGCCCCAACGGTACCATTTTCAACCAGCAGTACCTGGTGTGTGACTGGTGGTTCAACGTGGACTGTTCACAGGCTGAGAACTTCTACTCCGTCAACGAACAGATTGGTGTCGTCCCCAGTGCTGGCTATGGTTATGGTCCCATTGCTAACGGTATTGCCAATGGAATTGTTAACGGGAATGGTAATGGCTACACTAATGACAATGGATTAAACGGAAATGGCAGGAATGGTAATGGTAGGAATGGAAGCAATGGTTATGGATCTAATGGAAATGGATTAAACGGAAATGGCAGGAATGGTAATGGTAGGAATGGAAGCAATGGTTATGGATCCAATGGCAATGGCCGTAATGGAAACGGAGGTGGTAATGGTAGAAATGGAAACAATGGTTATGGATCAAATGGAAATGGAAGGAATGGAAATGGTGCTGGTATCTTTGCCAATGGTAATGGTGGTAATGGGAATGGTGCCAGCAATGGATATACCGCACCAGCTTCTCCCTCCAATTCCTATGGCACTCCATTTTAACATGACCTTTGCCTCTTGTCTTCTGCCTCTTGAATGTCTCTCTTACAGTGATTCGACTCTTTAATGAATGAAGAGCTATCTTTAACCTTTTGTAAATATTTATACGAGTTGATAATAATTGACTATAGAACGAATGTCTTAATATTGTATAATAAAATTCTTAAATGCTGAATTTAAATATTTTACTACAACCTTCGTAAATTACTGTTTGTTTTTAAAGTGAGAAATACCATAAAATATTTCACTGAAGAGTTTGTGAAACATGAGGATCATATTTGTCAGTAATTATTATTATTATTGTTAAAGACTAGCCGGTATTCTCCCGGCCCGGGCCTTTTCCAAGTGGTGGCCCGGCCTTGGCTCCCTCTTTAGGGAGTGTCTGAGACCTAATGACATGCCCATGCACTCTGCCCCAGGGCCAGACTCATGGAACTCTGTGTTCATCAAGAACTGCAAGAAGCCCCTATCACGAGCCTTTTCCATCCTATGGAGAGGGAGCATGGACACAGGGGTCGTCCCACAGTTACTAAAAACAACAGACATAGCCCCACTCCACAAAGGGGGCAGTAAAGCAACAGCAAAGAACTACAGACCAAAAGCACTAACATCCCATATCATAAAAATCTTTGAAAGGGTCCTAAGAAGCAAGATCACCACCCATCTAGAAACCCATCAGTTACACAACCCAGGGCAACATGGGTTTAGAACAGGTCGCTCCTGTCTGTCTCAACTATTGGATCACTACGACAAGGTCCTAAATGCACTAGAAGACAAAAAGAATGCAGATGTAATATATACAGACTTTGCAAAAGCCTTCGACAAGTGTGACCATGGCGTAATAGCGCACAAAATGCGTGCTAAAGGAATAACAGGAAAAGTCGGTCGATGGATCTATAATTTCCTCACTAACAGAACACAGAGAGTAGTCGTCAACAGAGTAAAGTCCGAGGCAGCTACGGTGAAAAGCTCTGTTCCACAAGGCACAGTACTCGCTCCCATCTTGTTCCTCATCCTCATATCCGACATAGACAAGGATGTCAGCCACAGCACCGTATCTTCCTTTGCAGATGACACCCGAATCTGCATGACAGTGTCTTCCATTGCAGACACTGCAAAGCTCCAGGCAGACATCAACCAAATCTTTCAGTGGGCTGCAGAAAACAATATGAAGTTCAACGATGAGAAATTTCAATTACTCAGATATGGTAAACATGAGGAAATTAAATCTTCATCAGAGTACAAAACAAATTCTGGCCACAAAATAGAGCGAAACACCAACGTCAAAGACCTGGGAGTGATCATGTCGGAGGATCTCACCTTCAAGGACCATAACATTGTATCAATCGCATCTGCTAGAAAAATGACAGGATGGATAATGAGAACCTTCAAAACTAGGGAGGCCAAGCCCATGATGACACTCTTCAGGTCACTTGTTCTATCTAGGCTGGAATATTGCTGCACACTAACAGCACCTTTCAAGGCAGGTGAAATTGCCGACCTAGAAAATGTACAGAGAACTTTCACGGCGCGCATAACGGAGATAAAACACCTCAATTATTGGGAGCGCTTGAGGTTCCTAAACCTGTATTCCCTGGAACGCAGGAGGGAGAGATACATGATTATATACACCTGGAAAATCCTAGAGGGACTAGTACCGAACTTGCACACGAAAATCACTCACTACGAAAGCAAAAGACTTGGCAGACGATGCACCATCCCCCCAATGAAAAGCAGGGGTGTCACTAGCACGTTAAGAGACCATACAATAAGTGTCAGGGGCCCGAGACTGTTCAACTGCCTCCCAGCACACATAAGGGGGATTACCAACAGACCCCTGGCAGTCTTCAAGCTGGCACTGGACAAGCACCTAAAGTCAGTTCCGAATCAGCCGGGCTGTGGCTCGTACGTTGGTTTGCGTGCAGCCAGCAGCAACAGCCTGGTTGATCAGGCTCTGATCCACCAGGAGGCCTGGTCACAGACCGGGCTGCGGGGGCGTTGACCCCCGGAACTCTCTCCAGGTAAACTCTAGGTAAGTCTCCCATGGGAGGAGGCACAAGTACCTCGTCATCTTTGGGACTAACTGTCCCCAGGCCTAGCCACAAGCTAGGCCTCTCTGGTCTGCCATCCCTGCCCCAAGGGGGCAAATGGGAATGACAGTCTTATGAGCAAAAGGCTCGGGCTCAGGCACCTACCCTACCCTAGAAGGGTTAGGCATGGTGTCGATTTTTTTTTCAATAAATAAATACTGAGAATTTATTTTTACCTTTTATTTAAAAATTAAAGTATTCTTGATATTTGTATCTATGTTTATTTTGGTCTTGCTAATCCTCTTTAGGTAACTATTATTTAAGCTTAACAATCTGTAATTATATTATATTTCTGCTGAATAAATTAATCAAAGAAAAGAAACATTCAAAATCTGGAATAGTTAAAAGTGACACAATTAATACAAAAAAATATAGTTAAAAACTGAAGGAAAATATTCGCTGTAATGTGATTGACAGAAAATTCAACAATGGCAATACTAAACTAAAATCAAAGAGTTAAAATTTAAACAATATTATGAAAAGAGCAAGAACATAATTTTACTTAAAAACAACTAGAAAATCAAATATTAACAAAAAAAAAAACTGTTAATAGTTAATAACATCCGAACTTACGTAAAAACAACCTCATCAAGTGAACCATTAGTGGCAGATAAAGTTAATTTTAAAGCTACAGTAATTAATCTCCATCCCCTAGCTCTTGGGCCCCCTGAATATCACGCCTTTAGATATTTTGTGGGTATTTATGATTTTGTTTCCCAAATAACAGTACCTAACATAAAAAAACATTCCCTGCTAGAATAAATGATTATATATAAATAACTATACTTCAAAAATTCCCACAAGTGTTGATACGAGGAGAACATAGATGTAAGGGATCATGTCCTGTCAGTTTGTTATCATAATTATGTTATCATAATTATGTTATATGCAGAGACTGTGTTTTCATATATTTTACCAAACTGATGTAACAAATTTTTGAAATGTAGAAAGTATTATGTGAAAGTAGTGGAAAGTAAACCAAGCCGAGGCTCCTTGTGTGCAGATCCTGAGAGCTACCACGAGGTGGTGTTGGTTGCAATAAGAAAATACCAACCAGTCTTACTTAGGTGACATGAGGTCACTACCATCTACAAAGTCAACCACATGGTCTTTTGTAACCACTTTCCTTCAATACCAACGACAGAAGAAGATCTAGCTCTTGTCCCTTGTTCTCTGAAAAAGATATTATGTATTACCACCAACATTCACGCAAAACTGAAGAGGGAATCGAACCTTAAGCTTCATGCGTGTTGTCAGTCAGGCTTAAAAAGTAAGGGTGTTTTCTGCCGAATAAGCAGAATTAAAATTTGTTTTATGCCATAAATCTGAGAAAATCAATCTGAACATAATGAAAAAAATATATAATTGATTATAAGTAATATTAACTAAATTAAATTTCGCTTATTATTATAAGGTTAGGCAAGTTTTCTAAGGTACTTTTGGTACAAAATTATTAATTTTTAAAAGTATAAGAGAGAATCTTAGAAAGAACTTAACTTTAAATGAGTTCTTCCTTATTTAAACTTAAGTCCTTTCTAAAATTTTCTCTTATACGTTTAAAGATATATATTTTTATTTATGTTAATATAAAAATTAATAATTTTATACTAAAAGCACCTTAGAAAACTTACCTAACCTCATTAAAACAAGAGCAATTTAATTTAGCCTAATCCAGCTAAATATATTTTAGATATGTTTACAATAATTTAATAATAAACAAACACATTGAAATATATATTTTTTGTTAGGTTCAGAATGATTTTTGTAAAATTATTACATACACAAATTTTCGCTTGCCTTATTCGGCAACAACAGCGTTGTTAAGCCAAAATCGCAAGTTTTACCTATCGACATCATGCCTAACTCTTCTAGGGTAGGGTACGTGCCTGAGCTAGAGCTTGTACCTCACAAGACTGCCATTCCCATTAGCCCCTTTGGGGCGGGGATAGCAGACCAGAGAGGTCTAGCTTCTCCTTACGAGCCTCGTGAGGGCGGGAAATGTGGCTAGGCCTGGGAACAGTTGGTCCCAAAGATGAGGAGGCACAAGTGCCTCTCCCATGGGAGACTTAGGTCTCAGACACTCCCTAGACAGGGAGCCATGGCCCAGCCACCACTTGGAAAAGGCCCGGGCCGGGAGAATACCGGCGAATCAAAAAGAAGTTTTGCCTATTCGGCTCGACATTATATATATATATATATATATATATATATATATATATATATATATATATATATATATATATATATATATATATATATATATATATATATATATATATATATATATATATATATATATATATATATAGACAGATATATAAACAAAATATATATATAGATATATATATATATATACACAACTGTGTGCATATATATATATATATATATATATATATATATATATATATATATATATATATATATATATATATATATATATATATATATATATATATATATATATATATATATATATATATATATATATATATGTATATATATGGACAGTAGTTGCACGCCTCACTTCCCGTCAGGCTTGGAGGGCTAGGAGTACGCAGATCCTCCCAGATTGCTCTACCAGCTTTCCTGTCCTCTTCCATAGCATCAAACGAGTTGATAAAACAAATTCTTCCTGATACCCTCAGTGACTCAGCAGGAATAGAAGACCCTAGCTATGTCAGTGTCATCACTGAATGGGAGACTCTTGCTGCTCCTGCACCAAACCCTAGTGCAGCACTGGCTCACAAACAGTCAAGCTGGGATTGTTCGATCGCTGAAAAGGTGCTTGCCAACATGCTCAGGGCTGCAACATGAGATAGGGAGATTGCCCATCTCCAGGCTGTGAGTGCACATTACTCTGGGGACTTCCTCCAAACAGTTCCCATATCGCCAATGGGAACGCGACTCGACCCTAAGACTCTCCGTATTGCAGTGGCTCTGCGCCTTACTGCCCAATTCACACAGAATATACGTGTATTTGCGGCGAAGCGCAAGCAGACCAATACGGTCTACATAGTCTTAACTGTTCCAAAACCAAGAGCTAGCATGCAAGACACAATTAGGTCAACAACATCATTAAGAGAACCCTTGCTACAGCTGGATGCCCAGCCGAGAGGGAGCCCCGATCACTAGCAGCCAACAAACCAGCAAACCGCCCAGACGGGATCACCATCTATCCTTGGAAGAATGGCAAGCTCTTAGCATGGGACTATACCTGCGTCCACACTGGCTGACACCTATATCCATCACAGTGTGGGGCGACAGGGAGGAGCTGCTGACCACTGGGAGGAGTACAAGATCACCAAGTACAGGGACATAAGCCAACGGTATATATTTGTCCCAGTGGGATCAGACACCTTGGGATCACGGGGAAAAAATGCCACACGTTTCCTTAAAGAATTGGGTTACAGACTCATCGACACCACCAGGGACCCAAGGGCAGCCACTTTCATGTTCCAGCGCCTCAGCATAGCCATCCAGATGGGAAATTCTTGCTGCATACTTGGCTCGCGTCCAGCCTCGGAGGAGCTGGAGGAAATTCATGATCTTTGATACATTGTGCCATTGTATTCATGTTTATGTTTTTCTGTAAATGTATTCTGTTTATTAATAAATGTTCACATAGAATATAAAATATAGGGGGTGGTAGGAGAAGAAAATATTCAAACAGCTCCGGGGAGAACCTTTAGTTTTCCCTGAGGTACGCTTATTGTCTTCTCTGAGGATGAGGGTCCCCATTCCAGCCATAGAGGTGGTACTTCCCTATATTATATATGTATATACATACATATATATACATATACATATATATATATATAGATATATATATATATATATATATATATATGTATATATATATATATATATATATATATATATATATATATATATATATATATATATATATATATATATATATATATATATATATATATATATATATATATATATATATATATATATATATATATATATATATATATATATATATATATATATATATATGTATATATACATATATATACACCCAAGCAAATACGATCCCAAAGGACATCCTCACTGGAGTGAGAGACAACCTTGTCAAACCCTGTGTAAAAAAACAGAGACAGAGAGAGAGAGAGAAGGGAACAGGAAGTGCTCCCAGGCATACTAGTGCCCATAGTCTGAAGACTGAATATTATAGTATTAGAAAAATCCCACAAGCATTGATATTTTAATAGTAGCCTAAACGAAAGTAACTTATCAATATTAAAAATTCGGTCAGACTCTGCTATGTTATAAGTAATTTTACATACATAATTATATCGCCAGTGATATAGAAATCAATAATGGAGAAACCATCCACAAGGGTCCATTTAAAGGGACGAGAAAACGGGTCCATTTAAAGGGACGAGAAAATGGGTCAATTTAAAGGGACGAGAAAATGGGACCCTTTAAAGGGGAGACTTCTATAAGTTATGCAAAGGGAACGGGGCTCATTAAAATAAACTCATTTAAAGAGAGGGGCATCTGTAATTACAAGGAAGACGGCCACAGTTATTCATCCCACATAATTCTAAGCCAAATTCTGGTTCAACCTTCAGAAAATGATGGAAAAATAGGCCCTAATTCCTCTGTGTGACACTACATTTAAGACAATCTAATGCATTCATTTAAGAGCCCAATTTTAAACTGTGTAGTGTTGCCTCCACTAAGAATGCATCTAATTTGAACAACCCGTCACTGATATTGTATAATGACTGCCTATCATGCTGAATAATTGCTGATTCTACAATATTCCTTTCAAACCAAGAAGAACAAGGGAAGATGACTCTTGCTTCCTGCCAATTTGCCGGGTTATTACAAACTCTAATGTGGCATGTATAAACTAATAAAACGTATAGAGCTGATGATACCGAAAAAGAAAAAGGATTCATAGTCCTGGCTAGTAGAAATATGAAGCTAAGACAGCAGTGCATAAGCGTTCGTAATAAGGCTTATGGACAACAGGTTTATACCAAGAAATATATGTATGAGAACTCCAACGTTATACAACAGATCTAGTCATCATTTGTAAGGCTTCATATAGATCACTCTGGTCACTTATGATCTCTATACTACAGAATGGGTATATGTGCGTTGGATAACATATAGAGAAGGATGACGAAGCTAATTTAATGTTCAATTATATGATAACTTGTCTGTGATGATAGATTGGGATTTCTGAATATGCTTTTTCTTGAGAATAGTATAATGGATGAGTATGTTGTTGAAATATACAACCAGAATTAACTTCGAATAAATTCGGATTTAGAAGGGATACAGAAATGTGCCAATATCACAACTGAGGTGAAAATGAGAAGAACAAACTAGCAATTGGCGTTATTGAAGCTAATATTTTGATTGAGTGTTTGTCTAGGACCTACCCGACTTGCATCAACTGCAAATTTCTTATTCGTCTGTGCTTTACATCGAGTGACCTTCGAAAATGCAGATTGTGAGCGAGAGTGAGAGAGCGTTTGGCAGGAGACGCAGGGAAGGCCAAGGAAGGTGGGAGGAGCTTAGTGGATGCCCAGGTATAAAAACACCACAGATTCGTCCTCCAGCATCATTCTTCAGCGGACTTAAGATTAACACTTCTAGTTCGCTTTCCTGCTGGCTGACAACCATGAAGGCTTTCCTTTTCATTGGTGAATACAGCTTAACTTTCAGTGTAGAAATTATTTCATATAAATATTGAGGGTTATATAAAGTTTTGGAAGAATATTATCATCTTAAACAATAATAACTAATATGCTTATTTTCTACAGTTCTGTTAGGTGTAACTACTGCTGACAAACGTCCACCCACAAGTTACGGAGCACCAAATGGAGGTTTCGGTAATGGGTTTGGTGCCTCAAATGGAGCCCCAAGCAATGGTTACACACCTCCAGGAAGCAATGGCTTTGGGGGATCTCTAGGTAATGGAAATGGAGCCCCTACAAGCAATGGATTTGAACACTCCTCAGGCAATGGGTTTGCAGGTGCTCCAAGCAATGGATATGGAGCTCCCCCAAGTAACAGGTATGGTCCCCCAACAGGTTCTTATGGACTAGATCCGGAGTTGGTGGCTCTGCAGGAGAACATCCCAGGAGGCGGCGTCCCTGGTGAAGACTACCCAGTCTTGTCTTCTCCACCAGACACTGGCTTCTCTTGTGATGACCAGGCAGTGGCTGGTTATTACGCGGACACTGCCCCTGATGCTAGCTGCCAGGTGTTCCACATTTGCCAGGACCGTGCCCTCAGACGCCAGAAGGACTCATTCCTGTGCCCCAACGGTACCATTTTCAACCAGCAGTACCTTGTGTGTGACTGGTGGTTCAACGTGGACTGTTCTCAGGCTGAAAACTTCTACTCTGTCAATGAACAGATTGGTGTCGTCCCCAGTGCAGGCTATGGTTATGGTCCAATTGCTAACGGTATTGCCAATGGAATTGTTAACGGGAATGGTAATGGCTACACTAATGGCAATAGATTAAACGGAAATGGGAGGAATGGTAATGGTAGGAATGGAAGCAATGGTTATGGATCTAATGGAAATGGATTAAACGGAAATGGTGGGAATGGAAGCAATGGTTATGGATCTAATGGAAATGGATTAAACGGAAATGGCAGGAATGGTAATGGTAGGAATGGAAGCAATGGTTATAGATCCAATGGAAATGGACGGAATGGAAACGGAGGTGGTAATGGTGCCAATGGTAATGGAAGAAATGGAAACAATGGGTATGGATCCAATGGGAATGGAAGGAATGGAAATGGTGCTGGTATCTTTGCCAATGGTAATGGTGGTAATGGGAATGGTGCCAGCAATGGATATACCGCACCAGCTTCTCCCTCCAATTCCTATGGCACTCCATTTTAACATGACCTTTGCCTCTTGTCTTCTGCCTCTTGAATGTCTCTCTTACAGTGATTCGACTCTTTAATGAATGAAGAGCTATCTTTAACCTTTTGTAAATATTTATACGAGTTGATAATAATTGACTATAGAACGAATGTCTTAATATTGTATAATAAAATTCTTAAATGCTTAATTTAAATATTTTACTACAACCTTCGTAAATTACTGTTTGTTTTTAAAGTGAGAAATACCATAAAATATTTCACTGAAGAGTTTGTGAAACATGAGGATCATATTTGTCAGTAAATAAATACTGCCAGTTTACTTTTATCTTTCATTTTAAAATTAAAGTATTCTTGATATTTGTATTTACGTTTATTTTGGTCTTGCTAATCCTCTTTAGGTAACTATTATTTAAGCTTGATTGACAAGCAGTTGAAAATATTCGTTTTAATGTGACTAAGAAAAATATTGGACATGCGACTAAATGACAATGGCAATAATAACTAAGATTAAGATAATAAAAAAAGCAAGAACCCAATCTTACTTAAAAACAAACAGAAAATCAAACATTTCCCCATCAGTAAAAAAACTGATGATAATACCTAGTAGCATCAGAACTTATAAAGAAGCATAAAAACTGTATTGAATTTTCATTCCTATACCAAGTTTGTGGAGGTACATCAGAAGTGTGGATAATGAGGTAGGCGCCGTCTGTGTTAACACATGAAGCCTCAGATGTTCTACAGTGTGGGAGTGTTCCTTCATGGAATGGAATGGTTATTTAGTAATCTGAAGTTTTGTTCACCTTAATAGTCTCTGTTTGTCATTTATTCGAGTTATTAAATGCCTCTTCGTCTCACCTTTACATGAGGGTATATAGCACTCACACATACTCATATTTATATGCAACAGAGGAATCAAGGTTTACTGAAATACGGTCGTCGACTTTTAAGAATTTGTTAACAGTATTATATGTTTTAAAAAATTTTCTAATATAAATTTGAAGACAGAGATACGAGAACACTTAAGAAAGTGTATTTCCTAACTCATTAGACTTATTTACTTAAAATGAAGTTAAAAAATAATCTGTTTTCCTTGATACACTATCAACTATCTAGGCTGGAGTGCCGAAAAGAGAATAAAGAGTTTTACCAGTGTTCGTAGTTAAAAAATTAATAGAGACACCATTGTTAGTCAGCACACACCTGAAAGAGTCAATTCAGTAAATGAATGAATATTTTTTTCTGGTAATGATCAACAAAATCCGTTTCAGATTTCAATTTTGGTTAATAAGACGACTATAACAGATATAAGCATGCAATTTTCTGCATATAATAGCTGAACAAATGTAGTTTTGCGGCAGTTTTACGATTGTCTAAACTATGCATACTCATCAAACGAACCATTAGTGGCAGATGAAGTTAATTTTAAGGCTACAGTAATTAACCTCCATCCCCTATCTCCTGGGCTCCCTGAAAATCACGCCTTTAGACGTCTAGTAGGGATTTATGATTTTGTCTAGCAGATAACAGTAGCTAACATGAAGAAAACATTGCCTGCTATAAATAACAAAAAAAGCCACAATACCGTGACTGGAACGATACACAAATAACCCGCACATAAAAGAGAGAAGGTTACGACGACGTTTCGGTCCGACTTGGACCATTTCCAAAGTAACACTAACCAGAAGTGGAGCAGGGCGGCCCGTCCTGCTCCACTTCTTCTTATTCGTATGTTCTTAACATCGAGCGACCTTCGAAAATGATGAATGTGAGCGAGAGTGAGAGGTCGATTGGTGGGCGACGTAGAGAAGACCAAGGTAGGTGGGAGGAGCTTAGTGGATGCCCAGGTATAAAAACACCACAAACCAATCATCCAGCATCATTCTTCAGAACTTCTCCTTTAGTGAACTTAAGATTAATACTTCTCTTTGTAGTTCACTTTCCTGCTGGCTGACTACCATGAAGGTTTTACTTTTCATTGGTAAATACAGCTTAACTTTCAGTGTAGAAATTGTATGATATAAATTTATATTGAGGGTTATAGATAATTTCTGAAGAATATCATTTCAGACCGTAATAACTAATATGCTTATTTTTCTTCTACAGTTCTGATGGGTGTAACAACCGCTGACAAACGTCCACCCACAAGTTACGGAGCACCAAATGGAGGTTTCGGTAATGGGTTTGGTGCCTCAAATGGAGGCCCAAGCAATGGTTACACAGCTCCAGGAAGCAATGGTTTTGGAGGATCTCCTAGTAATGGAAATGGAGCCCCTACAAGCAATGGATTTGGACTCTCAGGCAATGGGTTCGCAGGTGCTCCAAGCAATGGATATGGAGCTCCCCCAAGTAACAGGTATGGTCCCCCAACAGGTTCTTATGGACTAGATCCGGAGCTGGTTGCTCTGCAGGAGAACATCCCAGGAGGCGGCGTCCCCGGTGAAGACTACCCAGTCCTGTCTTCTCCACCAGACACTGGCTTCTCTTGTGATGACCAGGCAGTGGCTGGTTATTACGCTGACACTGCCCCTGATGCTAGCTGCCAGGTGTTCCACATTTGCCAGGACCGTGCCCTCAGACGCCAGAAGGACTCATTCCTGTGCCCCAACGGTACCATTTTCAACCAGCAGTAC
Source organism: Cherax quadricarinatus (assembly GCF_038502225.1). NCBI lineage: Eukaryota > Metazoa > Arthropoda > Malacostraca > Decapoda > Parastacidae > Cherax > Cherax quadricarinatus. Next base: position 4,001,340 of record NC_091299.1, read on the forward strand.
CTTGTGTGTGACTGGTGGTTCAACGTGGACTGTTCTCAGGCTGAAAACTTCTACTCTGTCAACGAACAGATTGGTGTCGTCCCCAGTGCTGGCTATGGTTATGGTCCAATTGCTAACGGTATTGCCAATGGAATTGTTAACGGGAATGGTAATGGCTACACTAATGGCAATGGATTAAACGGAAATGGCAGGAATGGTAATGGTAGGAATGGAAACAATGGTTATGGATCTAATGGAAATGGATTAAATGGAAATGGTGGGAATGGAAGCAATGGTTATGGATCTAATGGAAATGGATTAAACGGAAATGGCAGGAATGGTAATGGTAGGAATGGAAGCAATGGTTATAGATCCAATGGAAATGGACGGAATGGAAACGGGGGTGGTAATGGTGCCAATGGTAATGGAAGAAATGGAAACAATGGTTATGGATCCAATGGAAATGGACGGAACGGAAATGGTGCTGGTATCTTTGCCAATGATAATGGTGGCAATGGGAATGGTGCCAGCAATGGATATACCGCACCAGCTTCTCCCTCCAATTCCTATGGCACTCCATTTTAACATGACCTTTGCCTCTTGTCTTCTGCCTCTTGAATGTCTCTCTTACAGTGATTCGACTCTTTAATGAATGAAGAGCTATCTTTAACCTTTTGTAAATATTTATACGAGTTGATAATAATTGACTATAGAACGAATGTTTTAATATTGTATAATAAAATTCTTAAATGCTGAATTTAAATATTTTACTACAACCTTCGTAAATTACTGTTTGTTTTTAAAGTGAGAAATACCATAAAATATTTCACTGAAGAGTTTGTGAAACATAAGGATCATATTTGTCAGTAAATAAATACTGCCAGTTCACTTTTATCTTTCATTTTAAAATTAAAGTATTCTTGATATTTGTATCTATGTTTATTGCGGTCTTGCTAATCCTCTTTAGGTAGCTATTATATAAGTTTAACAAAGGTTATATTAAATTTCTGGTGATTGAATTAATCAAAGAGAAGGCATCCAAAATCTTGAATAATTAAAAATGACAATTTATACAAAAAATAGGTAGTTAAAAGCGCAGTTGAAAATATTCGTTATAATGTGACTAAGAAAAATATTGGACATGCGACTAAATGACAATGGCAATAATAACTAAGATTAAGATAATAAAAAAAGCAAGAACCCAATCTTACTTAAAAACAAACAGAAAATCAAACATTAAAAAAAGATGATAATACCTAGTAGCATCAGAACTTATAAAGAAGCATAAAAACTGTATTGAATTTTCATTCCTATACCAAGTTTGTGGAGGTACATCAGAAGTGTGGATAATGAGGTAGGCGCCGTCTGTGTTAACACATGAAGCCTCAGATGTTCTACAGTGTGGGAGTGTTCCTTCATGGAATGGAATGGTTATTTAGTAATCTGAAGTTTTGTTCACCTTAATAGTCTCTGTTTGTCATTTATTCGAGTTATTAAATGCCTCTTCGTCTCACCTTTACATGAGGGTATATAGCACTCACACATACTCATATTTATATGCAACAGAGGAATCAAGGTTTACTGAAATACGGTCGTCGACTTTTAAGAATTTGTTAACAGTATTATATGTTTTAAAAATTTTTCTAATATAAATTTGAAGACAGAGATACGAGAACACTTAAGAAAGTGTATTTCCTAACTCATTAGACTTATTTACTTAAAAGGAAGTTAAAAAATAATCTGTTTTCCTTGATACACTATCAACTATCTAGGCTGGAGTGCCGAAAAGAGAATAAAGAGTTTTACCAGTGTTCGTAGTTAAAAAATTAATAGAGACACCATTGTTAGTCAGCACACACCTGAAAGAGTCAATTCAGTAAATGAATGAATATTTTTTTCTGGTAATGATCAACAAAATCCGTTTCAGATTTCAATTTTGGTTAATAAGACGACTATAACAGATATAAGCATGCAATTTTCTGCATATAATAGCTGAACAAATGTAGTTTTGCGGCAGTTTTACGATTGTCTAAACTATGCATACTCATCAAACGAACCATTAGTGGCAGATGAAGTTAATTTTAAGGCTACAGTAATTAACCACCATCCCCTATCTCCTGGGCTCCCTGAAAATCACGCCTTTAGACGTCTAGTAGGGATTTATGATTTTGTCTAGCAGATAACAGTAGCTAACATGAAGAAAACATTGCCTGCTATAAATAACAAAAAAAGCCACAATACCGTGACTGGAACGATACACAAATAACCCGCACATAAAAGAGAGAAGGTTACGACGACGTTTCGGTCCGACTTGGACCATTTCCAAAGTAACACTAACCAGAAGTGGAGCAGGACGGCCCGTCCTGCTCCACTTCTTCTTATTCGTATGTTCTTAACATCGAGCGACCTTCGAAAATGATGAATGTGAGCGAGAGTGAGAGGTCGATTGGTGGGCGACGTAGAGAAGACCAAGGTAGGTGGGAGGAGCTTAGTGGATGCCCAGGTATAAAAACACCACAAACCAATCATCCAGCATCATTCTTCAGAACTTCTCCTTTAGTGAACTTAAGATTAATACTTCTCTTTGTAGTTCACTTTCCTGCTGGCTGACTACCATGAAGGTTTTACTTTTCATTGGTAAATACAGCTTAACTTTCAGTGTAGAAATTGTATGATATAAATTTATATTGAGGGTTATAGATAATTTCTGAAGAATATCATTTCAGACCGTAATAACTAATATGCTTATTTTTCTTCTACAGTTCTGATGGGTGTAACAACCGCTGACAAACGTCCACCCACAAGTAACGGAGCACCAAATGGAGGTTTCGGTAATGGGTTTGGTGCCTCAAATGGAGGCCCAAGCAATGGTTACACAGCTCCAGGAAGCAATGGTTTTGGAGGATCTCCTAGTAATGGAAATGGAGCCCCTACAAGCAATGGATTTGGACTCTCAGGCAATGGGTTCGCAGGTGCTCCAAGCAATGGATATGGAGCTCCCCCAAGTAACAGGTATGGTCCCCCAACAGGTTCTTATGGACTAGATCCGGAGCTGGTTGCTCTGCAGGAGAACATCCCAGGAGGCGGCGTCCCCGGTGAAGACTACCCAGTCCTGTCTTCTCCACCAGACACTGGATTCTCTTGTGATGACCAGGCAGTGGCTGGTTATTACGCTGACACTGCCCCTGATGCTAGCTGCCAGGTGTTCCACATTTGCCAGGACCGTGCCCTCAGACGCCAGAAGGACTCATTCCTGTGCCCCAACGGTACCATTTTCAACCAGCAGTACCTTGTGTGTGACTGGTGGTTCAACGTGGACTGTTCTCAGGCTGAAAACTTCTACTCTGTCAACGAACAGATTGGTGTCGTCCCCAGTGCTGGCTATGGTTATGGTCCAATTGCTAACGGTATTGCCAATGGAATTGTTAACGGGAATGGTAATGGCTACACTAATGGCAATGGATTAAACGGAAATGGCAGGAATGGTAATGGTAGGAATGGAAACAATGGTTATGGATCTAATGGAAATGGATTAAATGGAAATGGTGGGAATGGAAGCAATGGTTATGGATCTAATGGAAATGGATTAAACGGAAATGGCAGGAATGGTAATGGTAGGAATGGAAGCAATGGTTATAGATCCAATGGAAATGGACGGAATGGAAACGGAGGTGGTAATGGTGCCAATGGTAATGGAAGAAATGGAAACAATGGTTATGGATCCAATGGAAATGGAAGGAACGGAAATGGTGCTGGTATCTTTGCCAATGGTAATGGTGGTAATGGGAATGGTGCCAGCAATGGATATACCGCACCAGCTTCTCCCTCCAATTCCTATGGCACTCCATTTTAACATGACCTTTGCCTCTTGTCTTCTGCCTCTTGAATGTCTCTCTTACAGTGATTCGACTCTTTAATGAATGAAGAGCTATCTTTAACCTTTTGTAAATATTTATACGAGTTGATAATAATTGACTATAGAACGAATGTTTTAATATTGTATAATAAAATTCTTAAATGCTTAATTTAAATATTTTACTACAACCTTCGTAAATTACTGTTTGTTTTTAAAGTGAGAAATACCATAAAATATTTCACTGAAGAGTTTGTGAAACATAAGGATCATATTTGTCAGTAAATAAATACTGCCAGTTCACTTTTATCTTTCATTTTAAAATTAAAGTATTCTTGATATTTGTATCTATGTTTATTGCGGTCTTGCTAATCCTCTTTAGGTAGCTATTATATAAGTTTAACAAAGGTTATATTAAATTTCTGGTGATTGAATTAATCAAAGAGAAGGCATCCAAAATCTTGAATAATTAAAAATGACAATTTATACAAAAAATCGGTAGTTAAAAGCGCAGTTGAAAATATTCGTTTTAATGTGACTAAGAAAAATATTGGACATGCGACTAAATGACAATGGCAATAATAACTAAGATTAAGATAATAAAAAAAGCAAGAACCCAATCTTACTTAAAAACAAACAGAAAATCAAACATTAAAAAAAGATGATAATACCTAGTAGCATCAGAACTTATAAAGAAGCATAAAAACTGTATTGAATTTTCATTCTTATACCAAGTTTGTGGAGGTACATCAGAAGTGTGGATAATGAGGTAGGCGCCGTCTGTGTTAACACATGAAGCCTCAGATGTTCTACAGTGTGGGAGTGTTCCTTCATGGAATGGAATGGTTATTTAGTAATCTGAAGTTTTGTTCACCTTAATAGTCTCTGTTTGTCATTTATTCGAGTTATTAAATGCCTCTTCGTCTCACCTTTACATGAGGGTATATAGCACTCACACATACTCATATTTATATGCAACAGAGGAATCAAGGTTTACTGAAATACGGTCGTCGACTTTTAAGAATTTGTTAACAGTATTATATGTTTTAAAAAATTTTCTAATATAAATTTGAAGACAGAGATACGAGAACACTTAAGAAAGTGTATTTCCTAACTCATTAGACTTATTTACTTAAAATGAAGTTAAAAAATAATCTGTTTTCCTTGATACACTATCAACTATCTAGGCTGGAGTGCCGAAAAGAGAATAAAGAGTTTTACCAGTGTTCGTAGTTAAAAAATTAATAGAGACACCATTGTTAGTCAGCACACACCTGAAAGAGTCAATTCAGTAAATGAATGAATATTTTTTTCTGGTAATGATCAACAAAATCCGTTTCAGATTTCAATTTTGGTTAATAAGACGACTATAACAGATATAAGCATGCAATTTTCTGCATATAATAGCTGAACAAATGTAGTTTTGCGGCAGTTTTACGATTGTCTAAACTATGCATACTCATCAAACGAACCATTAGTGGCAGATGAAGTTAATTTTAAGGCTACAGTAATTAACCTCCATCCCCTATCTCCTGGGCTCCCTGAAAATCACGCCTTTAGACGTCTAGTAGGGATTTATGATTTTGTCTAGCAGATAACAGTAGCTAACATGAAGAAAACATTGCCTGCTATAAATAACAAAAAAAGCCACAATACCGTGACTGGAACGATACACAGATAACCCGCACATAAAAGAGAGAAGGTTACGACGACGTTTCGGTCCGACTTGGACCATTTCCAAAGTAACACTAACCAGAAGTGGAGCAGGACGGCCCGTCCTGCTCCACTTCTTCTTATTCGTATGTTCTTAACATCAAGCGACCTTCGAAAATGATGAATGTGAGCGAGAGTGAGAGGTCGATTGGTGGGCGACGTAGAGAAGACCAAGGTAGGTGGGAGGAGCTTAGTGGATGCCCAGGTATAAAAACACCACAAACCAATCATCCAGCATCATTCTTCAGAACTTCTCCTTTAGTGAACTTAAGATTAATACTTCTCTTTGTAGTTCACTTTCCTGCTGGCTGACTACCATGAAGGTTTTACTTTTCATTGGTAAATACAGCTTAACTTTCAGTGTAGAAATTGTATGATATAAATATATATTGAGGGTTATAGATAATTTCTGAAGAATATCATTTCAGACCGTAATAACTAATATGCTTATTTTTCTTCTACAGTTCTGATGGGTGTAACAACCGCTGACAAACGTCCACCCACAAGTTACGGAGCACCAAATGGAGGTTTCGGTAATGGGTTTGGTGCCTCAAATGGAGGCCCAAGCAATGGTTACACAGCTCCAGGAAGCAATGGTTTTGGAGGATCTCCTAGTAATGGAAATGGAGCCCCTACAAGCAATGGATTTGGACTCTCAGGCAATGGGTTCGCAGGTGCTCCAAGCAATGGATATGGAGCTCCCCCAAGTAACAGGTATGGTCCCCCAACAGGTTCTTATGGACTAGATCCGGAGCTGGTTGCTCTGCAGGAGAACATCCCAGGAGGCGGCGTCCCCGGTGAAGACTACCCAGTCCTGTCTTCTCCACCAGACACTGGATTCTCTTGTGATGACCAGGCAGTGGCTGGTTATTACGCTGACACTGCCCCTGATGCTAGCTGCCAGGTGTTCCACATTTGCCAGGACCGTGCCCTTAGACGCCAGAAGGACTCATTCCTGTGCCCCAACGGTACCATTTTCAACCAGCAGTACCTTGTGTGTGACTGGTGGTTCAACGTGGACTGTTCTCAGGCTGAAAACTTCTACTCTGTCAACGAACAGATTGGTGTCGTCCCCAGTGCTGGCTATGGTTATGGTCCCAGTGCTAACGGTATTGCCAGTGGAATTGCTAACGGGAATGGTATTGGCTACAATAATGGCAATGGATTAAACGGAAATGGAAATGGCAGGAACGGTAATGGTAGGAATGGAAATGGTTATGGATCCAATGTAAATGGACAGAATGGAAACGGAGGTGGTAATGGTGCCAATGGTAATGGAAGAAATGGAAACAATGGGTATGGATCCAATGGAAATGGAAGGAATGGAAATGGTGCTGGTATCTATGCCAATGGTAATGGTGGTAATGGGAATGGTGCCAGCAATGGATATACCGCACCAGCTTCTCCCTCCAATTCCTATGGCACTCCATTTTAACATGACCTTTGCCTCTTGTCTTCTGCCTCTTGAATGTCTCTCTTACAGTGATTCGACTCTTTAATGAATGAAGAGCTATCTTTAACCTTTTGTAAATATTTATACGAGTTGATAATAACTGACAATAGAATGAATGTTTTAATAATGTATAATAAAAATTCTTGAATGCTGAATATGAATATTTTACTTAAACCTCCGTAAGTCACTATATGTTTAAAAAGTGAGAAATGTTTGTCGAACATGAGGGTTTATATTTGTCAGTAAACTAATACTGAGAATTTACTTTTGTCTTATTTAGAAATTAAAGTATACTTGATATTTGTATTTATATTTTTTTGTGATCTTGTTAATTCCCTTTAGGGAATTGACAAACAAACTAAGATTTTATTAAATTTGTGCTGTAAAAATTAATCGTAGAGAAAACATCAAATAATTTGGAATAATTACCAGCGACATAATCAATAATAATAAAAAAAGATACTTAAAAACTCAAGGGTAATATTCACTATAATGTGACTGAGAGAAAATTTAACATTCGACATAATGACAATGTCAACACTAACCTAAGATCAGTTTGTAAAAGTTTAAACAAAATGATAAAAAAAAAAACAAGAACACAATGTTACGTAAAAGCACAAAGAAAGCCAAATATTAAAAAAAAAAAAAAATAAAGTGACCGTAAGGCTGACTACATACTTTCCATTTAGCTTGATCAACATGTGTTTGTCTGCAGCCTGAGCCTGGCTGCTACAACATCAGTTAGTTAAACTACACATTGGTAAGTAAATGTGCTGATCTAAGTTAAACGACAAAAGTTGTCTAACCAAGAACATAACACATATAACGAACGACTCAGTACAGTGCATAGGCTGGCTATCGTCTTCTCAAGAGCTACCACAAGACGATCTGCAGTTAACACTCGGCATTATCGTAGATTTAGTACTAATTGGACCTGACTGCAGTAGTAATTTAAGAAGAAATCAAGCTATGTTTTCACGTTTCCTATCAAATATGTACACTTATTTTTTTCAGTACATCAAGACACCGATTCACTCAGTTTTTCCTTGTAGCGCTGTGGCTACATAGTCTGAATTAGTTATGCTTAACTTGAGCGAGAGGTAACTAGTTAGAATTGGAGGTACGTAGTTTGAATCAGAGGTGCTTCGTTGACTTAGAGGACTACAGTTAGTGCATCACAATGTATAGCAGTGATATGGATAGCTGGGTGTGTCCTGGGATCCGTGTTTCCCATGTACTGCTTTTACCTGCAGTGGAGCAGAGAGGAGGAGGAGGAGGAGAAGAATAAGACAGACAGCTAAACAGCAATCATTAGCGTGCAAGCACAAGCATAAGAAAGCTAGAAAGAACAGGAACACCTCATTACACAGGCCTAGGCACACTTCATTACACAGGCTTAGGCACACCTCATTACACAGGCCTAGGCAAAGAAAAATGTTTTTAAACTGCGTTGTGTTTCTTTATTTATTCTTAAAAGTTTCAGGGGTTTCCTAATATGTGATGCTAAATGGTACAAGCTGCCTGGAAGGGAAGGTCGAGTGGTACAAGCTACCTGGGAGGGAAGGTTGAGTGTTACAAGTTATCTGGGAGGGAAGGTTGAGTGCTACAAGCTACCTGGGATGGAAGGTTGAGTGCTACAAGCTACCTGGGATGGAAGGTTGAGTGCTACAGGCTACCTGGGATGGAAGGTTGAGTGCTACAAGCTACCTGGGATGGAAGGTTGAGTGCTACAGGCTACCTGGGAGGGAAACATACACAAATAACCCGCACATAAAAGAGAGAAGCTTACGACGACGTTTCGGTCCGACTTGGACCATTGACAAAGTCACAATGTGACTTTGTCAATGGTCCAAGTCGGACCGAAACGTCGTCGTAAGCTTCTCTCTTTTATGTGCGGGTTATTTGTGTATCGTTCCAGTCACGGTATTGTGCCTTTTTGTTATTTACCTGGGAGGGAAGATTGAGTGCTATAAGCTACCTGGGAGGGAAGGTTGAGTGCAACAAGCTACCTGGGAGGGAAGGTTGAGCGGTACAAGCTACCTGGGAGGGAAGGTTGAGTGGTACAAGCTACCTGGGAGGGAAGGTTGAGCGCTACAAGCTACCTGGGAGGGAAGGTTGAATGCTACCAGCTACCTGGGAGGGAAGGTTGGGTGCTACAAGCTACCTGGAAGGGAAGGTTGAGTAGTACAAGCTACCTGGGAGGGAAGGTTGAGTGCTACAATCTACCTGAGAGGGAAGGTTCAATGCTACAAGCTACCTGGAAGGGAAGGTTGAGTGGTACAAGCTGCCTGGGAGGGAAGGTTGAGTGCTACAGGCTACCTGGGAGGGAAGGTTGAGTGCTACAAGCTACCTAGGAGGAAAGGTTGAGTGCCACAAGCTACCTGGGAGGGAAGGTCGAGTGGTACAAGCTACCTGGGAGGGAAGGTTGAGTGCAACAAGCTACCTGGGAGGGAAGGTTGAGCGGTACAAGCTACCTGGGAGGGAAGGTTGAGTGCTACAAGCTACCTGGGAGGGAAGGTTGAGTGCTACAAGCTACCTGGGAGGGAAGGTTGAGTGCTACAAGCTACCTGGGAGGGAAGGTTGGGTGCTACAAGCTACCTGGGAGGGAAGGTTGAGTGCTACAAGCTACCTGGAAGGGAAGGTTGAGTGCTACAAGCTACCTGGGAGGGAAGGTTGAGTGCTACAATCTACCTGAGAGGGAAGGTTCAATGCTACAAGCTACCTGGAAGGGAAGGTTGAGTGGTACAAGCTGCCTGGGAGGGAAGGTTGAGTGCTACAGGCTACCTGGGAGGGAAGGTTGAGTGCTACAAGCTACCTAGGAGGAAAGGTTGAGTGCTACAAGCCACCTGGGAGGAAAAGTTGAATGGTACAAGCTACCTGGGAGGGAAGGTTGAGTGCTACAAGCTATCTGGGAGGGAAGGTTGAGTGCTACAAGCTACCTGGAAGGGAAGGTTGAGTGCTACAAGCTATCTGGGAGGGAAGGTTGAGTGCTACAAGCTACCTGGGATGGAAGATTGAGTGCTACAAGCTACCTGGAAGGGAAGGTTGAGTGGTACAAGCTGCCTGGGAGGGAAGGTTGAGTGCTACAGGCTACCTGGGAGGGAAGGTTGAGTGCTACAAGCTACCTAGGAGGAAAGGTTGAGTGCCACAAGCTACCTGGGAGGGAAGGTCGAGTGGTACAAGCTACCTCGAAGGGAAGGTTGAATGCTACAAGCTACCTGGGAGGGAAGGTTGAGTGCTACAAGCTACCTGGGATGGAAGGTTGAGTGCTACAAGCTACCTGGAAGGGAAGGTTGAGTGCTACAAGCTACCTGGGAGAGAAGGTTAAGTGCTACAAACTACCTGGGAGGGAAGGTTGAGTGCTACAAGCTACCTGGGATGGAAGGTTGAGTGCTACAAGCTACCTGGGATGGAAGGTTGAGTGCTACAGGCTATCTGGAAGGGAAGGTTGAGTGGTACAAGCTACCTGGGAGTGAAGGTTGAGTGATACAAGCTACCTGGGAGGGAAGGTTGAGTGCTACAAGCTACCTGGGATGGAAGATTGAGTGCTACAAGCTATCTGGGAAGTAGAGTTGAATGCTACAAGCTGCCTATGAGGGAGAGTTGAGTGCTACAAGCCACCTGGGAGGAAAAGTTGAATGGTACAAGCTACCTGGGAGGGAAGGTTGAGTGCTACAAGCTATCTGGGAGGGAAGGTTGAGTGCTACAAGCTACCTGGGATGGAAGATTGAGTGCTACAAGCTATCTGGGAAGTAGAGTTGAATGCTACAAGCTGCCTATGAGGGAGACTTGAGTGCTACAAGCCACCTGGGAGGGAAGGTTGAGTTCTACAAGCTACCTGGGAGGAAAGACTGAGTGGTACAAGCTACCTGGGAGGGAAGGTTGAGTGCTACAAGCTACCTGGGAGGGAAGGTTGAGTGCTACAAGCTACGTGGGAGGGAAGGTTGAGTGGTACAAACTACCTGGAAAGGAAGGTTGAGCGCTACAAGCTACCTGGGAGGGATGGTTGAGTGCTACAAACTACCTGGGAGGGAAGGTTGAGTGTTACAAGCTACCTGGGAGGGAAGGTTGAGTGCTACAAGCTACCTGGGAGGGAAGGTTGAGTGTTACAAGCTATCTGGAAAGGAGAGTTGAATGCTACAAGCTGCCTGGGAGGGAGAGTTGAATGCTGCAAGCTGCCTAGGAGGGAGAGTTGAGTACTACAAGCCACCTGGGAGGGAGGGTTGAGTGCTACAAGCTACCTGGGAGGGAAGGTTGAGTGCTACAAGCTACCTGGGAGGGAAGGTTGAGTGCTACAAGCTACCTGGGAGGGAAGGTTGAGTTTTACAAGGTGCCTGGGAGGGAAGGTTGAGTGCTACTAGCTACCTGGGAGGGAAGGTTGAGTGGTACAAGCTACCTTGGAGGGAAGGTTGAGTGCTACTAGCTACCAGGGAGGGAAGGATGAGTGCTACAAGCTATCTGGGAAGGAGAGTTGAATGCTACAAGCTGCCTGGGGTGGATAGTTGAGTGCTACAAGTTGCCTATGAGGGAGAGTTGAGTGCTATAAGCCACCTGGGGGGGAGGGTTGAGTGCTATAAGCCACCTGGGGGGGAGGGTTGAGTGCTACAAGCTACATGGGAGGGAAGGTTGAATGCTAGAAGCTACCTGTAAGGGAAGATTGAGTGTTACGAGCTATCTGTGAGGAGAGTTGAGCGCTACAAGCCACCTGGGAGGGAGAGCTGAGTGCTACAAGCTACGTGGGAAGGAAGGCTGAGTGCTACAAGCTACCTGGGAATAACAGTTGAGTGCTACAAGCTACATCTTACCAAAATATTGCTAAACTTGCTAGCAGTCCGGTTTAACCTATTCTTCATATTTAATGACTTTGTTCTCTCACAGGGAGCTTCTTAGCAGACTTTTTAATGCCTGAGATGTTATAAGCTAATGACTCACTATTATTAGGTAAGACTCGTCAGGAAACATGACAAGTGTTTCCTGACGCGGGTTTCAGTTATTTGATGAACCTCAATCTTGGTCATCTGACGAAAGCCTTCCCTTGCCCTACTTGTCTTCCCGCTTTAACACTTAATATAGTATTATCAGATACTATAAACATTAATTAATTATTAAGAAATTTTTAAATAAAAGAAAAATTTATTAAGGTATATAAAAGCCTATCGACTACAAGAGGATCATGAAAACCATGATTTTTCTAAGATAGAATTTAAAACAGCTTCTAAGTATATAAACGATGAAAGACACAAACCCTTCAGTTTTTATTCCCAGTTATGGAACACTGGTGTGACTTTTCATAGAGGTTGTAAACAAAATATGTGTACTCATCATTCAAGAATATTTATTATATAATAGACATACATTCGCTCCATAATAATTTGATACTATCTTTAAGTATAAATATTTACATTATTATTGGATAGTCGAATTATTGGACAGTCACATTGCAGAAGACGAGAGGCAAAACCAAACATTTTAAAATGGAGTTCCATAAGAATCTGAGGGAGCAACTGGAGCACTATACCCGTTATTGGCACCATTGCCATTGCCACCATTACCAGCACCATTCCCATTCCTTCCATTTCCATTGGGTCCATACCCATTGTTTCCATTTCTGCCATTACCGTTGGAACCATTACCAGCTCCATTCCCATTCCTTCCATTTCCAGCGAATCCATAACCATTGTTTCCATTCCTGCCATTTCCATTTCTGCTGGCTCCATTGCCATTTGTATAACCATTACCATTGCCAATACCATTGGCAATACCATTAGCAACGGGACCATAACCATAACCAGCACTGGGGACGACACCAATCTGTTCGTTGACGGAGTAGAAGTTCTCAGCCTGAGAACAGTCTACGTTGAACCACCAGTCACACACCAGGTACTGCTGGTTGAAGATGGTGCCGTTGGGGCACAGGAATGAGTCCTTCTGACGTCTGAGGGCACGATCCTGGCAAATGTGGAACACCTGGCAGCTGGCATCAGGATCAGTGTCAGCGTAATAACCAGGCACTGCCTGGTCATCACAAGAGAAGCCAGTGTCTGGTGGAGAAGACAAGACTGGGTAGTCTTCACCGGGAACACCACCTCCGGGGATGTTCTCCTGCAGAGCAACCAGCTCCGGATCTAGTCCATAAGAACCTGTTGGGGGACCATACCTGTTACTTGGGGGAGCTCCATATCCATTACTTGGGGGAGCTCCATATCCATTACTTGCAGCACCTGCAAACCCATTGCCTGAGAGTCCAAATCCATTACTTGTAGGGGCCCCATTTCCATTACTAGGAGATACCCCAAAGCCATTGCTTCTTGGAGCTGTGTAACCGTTGCTTGGGTCTCCATTTGAGGCACCAAACCCATTACCGAAACCTCCATTTGGTGCTCCGTAACTTGTGGGTGGACGTTTGTCAGCAGCGGTTACACCCAACAGAACTGTAATAGAAAAATAAGCATATTAGTTATTACGGTTTGAGATGATAATATTCTTCAGAAATCATATATAACCCTCAATATAAATTTATATCATACAATTTCTACACTGAAAGTTAAGCTGTATTTACCAATAAAAAATAAAACCTTCATGGTTGTCAGCCAGCAGGAAAGTGAACTAGAAAGAGAAGTATTGATCTTAAGTCAGCTAGAGGAGAAGTTTTGAAGAAAGATGCTGGATGATGGGTTTGTGGTGTTTTTATACCTGGTCATCCACTAAGCTCCTCCCACCTACCTTGGTCTTGTCTACGTTGCTCACCAGTCGCCCTCTCACTCTCGCTCATATTCAGCATTTTAGAAGGTCGCTCGATATTAAGAACATACGAATAAGAAACACTGCAGTTGATCCATGCAGGGTAAGTATTAGGTAAACAATCACTCATGTATTTATATGACCTATTTTTAATGTTATCCAAAGTATTAGCTTCAACAACACCACTTGCACTAAATTTAGTCACCTCTGTATTCGGCTGAAGAAGCCTGTTGTGTAAGCGAATGGTTTCGGAAATAAAGATACCAAAATGTTGCCCCTGTGTCTTATTCACCAACCTGTTGTATTGCATAAAATTATAATAATGATCAGACTAGCAGATAGATTAAAGCAAATCAACTCCCCAGGCTCCGACAAGCTGTTTTTCAAGGTTCTTAAAGAATGCAAGACAAAACTTAGTGAGCCGCTAACTGGTCGTCTCATTACATTACTGCAAGTGGGTTACGTGCCGGAGACGTAATGGATAAAAATATATTGCCTATCTACTATACAAACGGGAATTAAGTCTCTACCATTGATCTGCAGATCAATTAGCTTGACCTCAAACATAGTGAAATTATTAGAATCAGTAATAGCAGAGGAAATAAGAAGTCGCTTTGATGAGCATAGTCTGTTTAACGAGTCAAAATGGGTCGTTCTCTCAGAACAGATTTATTGTCTTCAGTTAGAAATTTGAGGCGGTAGATCATGATCTAGACCATGATGTACACTATGTATTTGGTTTTCAGCAAGATTTCTAATAGAATCTCACACAAAAGGTTGCTAAAATGGTAGCAGATGAAAATGAAAGAGCTTTTCTCATGGACGAAGGTATGTCTAATAGGCAGTAGAGATTTTTGCCTAAACAGTGTGTACTCAGAATGGAGACCAGTTACGAGTAGCGTTCCACAGGGATTAGTCTTGCTTCCCTTGTTGTTCATAATCTATATTAATGAGCTTGACGACGAAATAAAAAGCGACATGCTTAAATTCACTGACGTCACAAAAATATGTACACAAATATATTCGGAGGAAGATAATAGCGAACTTCAGGAAGATTATGACAAGTTGACGTGTCGCCATCCAATGAATTTGTGAATTTACTACAGAGAGGTAATAAGTCCCTCAGCTTTGATAGGTGTTCAGAGCAGCGTTGTGTGTACCTTCAGGATGTAGTGCTTAATTTGATTTTAATTATTAGGTGGCAATCCAGAAGCTTTAATAAAAGTGAAGCAGAAGCATGAAGAAAAAAACTTATAAACTGGATCCAGAAAAGAAGGTGCAGCGATTAAAGATATCGTCACAGGTGGACGGGACTTACTAGTGGAAGTACATCACGGTCTAGAGCAAGACCAGAGATTAGCAGGAAGGTTGTAGGAGACATCCTCTGAACCTAGATTAAACGATATTGTTGTCTCAGACAAGTATCATCACATTAATGGTTCACAGTGCCGACATGTTGACGAATAAGACACATGCAACACTTGTGTCTTATTCATCAATTTGTCGGCATTGTATAATGACATTAAAGTCAGTATATGAGACTGAGAATGATTGATCATTGCAAACTATCATCACTGAAGGCACATGTTTCACACAACGACTCTTAATGGCATGTTCATTAAAGAAGCCAGGTATATACACTAAGAAAGTCTGAGACAAAAATGGAATTAATGTACAGTTGACTTACGAAATCGTAATGACACGATTGCAAACAAACCATACCACGGGTGGGGTTTGAACCGTCGCGTTAGCCACTGGGCCAGCTAGCTGGAGTTTTGAGACTCTTTGACCGCGGGTTCAAACCCCACCCGTGGTATGTTTTTTTTTTTTTTAATGTACAGTTCTTCTGGACTATATCACACACTGGATTATTCCTATATGATAAAGTTGATAAATTAACCAAAGAAATTACCTTGAAAAATTTAGAGCATATGGATACACAAAAGACCTAAGAACTAGGCTCGAGGGGGGTTAACCGGAGTACATCTGGATTTATATGCACAATTCATTTATCTGTTACCAGCAAATTTGGGAAATTTGCTTAATATAATAAGATATCTTTACATGTCACATAGGTAATTAAACTATTTCTATATTCCTCAATAAGAGGACAAATAAGCACATAGTAAAAAAGCAGAATGTAACTTTGGAACGTTTGTGGCCCGAATCGATGTATAACTCATTATTATAGCTCGAACTTAAATAAGCACATTTAAGGAGTATATATATATATATATATATATATATATATATATATATATATATATATATATATATATATATATATATATATATATATATATATATATATATATATATATATATATATATATATATATATATATATATATATATATATATATATATATATATATATATATATATATATATATATATATATATATATATATATATATATATTTATTTATTTATAATCGGCCGTCTACCACCAAGGAAGAAATACCCAAGGAAAGGAAACATATTTAGCATCGTGCACTCAATTGCTGAGTTGCCAGAAGTAAGTATGCTGTTATCACCTTCCGACTAAAACATCCATATATAGTGCAGGCCTTGCCTTTACACCTCCGTTGTAGAAAAAAAATATTGTTTAACTAATTGGTAAAAAAAATATATGTAAAGCTGACAAATGTCCTCCTACATCCAGTGACCTCCCAATACATGACGGCGAGGAAGAGAGATGACGATGGGCGAGCAAGGTAGGGAAAGAAGATCCAAGGCGAGAGGGAGGAGTTTGGTGAGAATTCGGGGTATAAAAGCTCTACAAACTCATCCTCCAGCATCAGACGCCAGTCTCTCCTTCCAGCTGACTCAGGATCTATATTCTTCTTTTCCAGGTCATCCATTTGCTGGACGGCAACCATGAAGGCTCTCCTGTTCATTGGTAAATATCGCTTATCTTTCAGTGTGGAGATGATCCTTCACAGTAACATATTTAGAACGCTCACGAGATATTTTTGCATGAATGTTACCAACTTAAAGTGTTTTAACTGACTTTCACATATTTTACAGTTCTGCTGGGTTTATCCACCGCTGATAAACGTCCTCCCACAAGTTACGGAGCACCTAATGGAGGTTTCGGTAATGGGTTTGGTGCGTCAAATGGAGCCCCAAGCAATGGATATACGCCTCCAGGAAGCAATGGCTTAGGAGCTTCTCCAAGTAACGGAAATGGATTTGGAATCTCCTCAGGCAATGGGTTTGCAGGTGCTCCAAGTAATGGATATGGAGCTCCCCCAAGTAACAGGTATGGTCCCCCAACAGGTTCTTATGGACTAGATCCGGAGCTGGTTGCTCTGCAGGAGAACATCCCTGGAGGAGGCGTTCCCGGTGAGGACTACCCAGTCTTGTCTTCTCCACCAGACACTGGCTTCTCTTGTGATGACCAGGCAGTGCCTGGTTATTACGCTGACACCGCTCCTGATGCCAGCTGCCAGGTGTTCCACATTTGCCAGGACCGTGCCCTCAGACGCCAGAAGGACTCATTCCTGTGCCCCAACGGTACCATCTTCAACCAGCAGTACCTCGTGTGTGACTGGTGGTTCAACGTAGACTGTTCTCAGGCTGAGAACTTCTACTCCGTCAACGAACAGATTGGTGTCGTCCCCAGTGCTGGCTATGGTTATGGTCCCATTGCTAATGGTATTGCCAATGGTAATGGTTATGCAAATGGCAATGGATCCAACGGAAATGGCGCCAATGGTAATGGCAGGACAGGAAACAATGGATACGGATCCAATGGAGCTGGAAGAAATGGAAACGGAGCTGGAAATGGTTCCAATGGTAATGGTAGAAATGGAAACAATGGTTATGGATCCAATGGAAATGGAAGAAATGGGAATGGCGCTGGTAATGGTGCCAGTAATGGGTATAGTGCTCCAGTTGCTCCCTCAGATTCCTATGGAACTCCGTTTTAAAATGTTCAACTTTGCTTCTTGTCTTCCGCAACGTGACTGTCCAATAATTCGACTTAGGTAAATATTTATACTCACAGACAGTTTGAAATTATTATGGAATGAATGTTTGTATATTGTAAAATAAATATTCTTGAAGGCTGAGTGCATGTATGTTGCTTACATCCTTCGTGAAATGTCACACGAGTGATTTATAATAATAAAATTCATAATCCAGAAATATAAATATGTATCTATATACATATATATATATATATATATATATATATATATATATATATATATATATATATATATATATATATATATATATATATACAGAGAAATGTAGACGTTGCAAAGCATCTGACATCCTGTTTTTCACTGTCTCATAGTAAGAAGTTCAAGGAACTGAAATATCAAGTATATGGTAAGTTTTAGGAACAGTTCTTGTGAGGCGCTTAATATTAACATACAGAAGGTGAAGTACACTTTGAAGTCATAGTAAGGAGAAACCTGACGCCAAAATAACAGTGCCTAATCTAACATATTTATCAAGAAGTTTAAAAAACAAAAAACCAGAGGTTATTCTACAGCTTTATACGTCATTAGTAACGCCTCCTTTGAATTATTTAACGTAGTTCTAGTCTTCATGCTGCAGAATGGACATGAATGCATTGGAGAATATATAGAGTAGATGATCCGAGTTAAGCATTCCCGAAATAGTTGCAGTAGGAATGATACCACAATGACATATGAGAACCGGTGAGAACCAAGAACTGGTTCCCCGTTGATCTCTAGTCACTCCTCGAGCTGAAAGAAGGCCAACCTTCCAGGAATATTAAATCACAATATGCTTAATAATAACCCGTCGGCCTTCCTGTTTATCACGTCCTGGTCCTAGCAAAAAAAAAGGTCCCTTTTCTGATAAGAATGCCATCATCTAACTTAAACAGCGAGTCTAAGGCTGGTTGGTTAACTGGGCTCAAAGCCTATCAACTATTCAAAGAGTCATTAAAGTTGTATACCACCTGTTCACCACCAATTTTACTTGAATTCCTAAAACACGATTAAAGTAAACTTAGAAACTACGATATGTCCCTGTTATCTTGTTACTGGCAGTTAACAATGCATAAAAAATATGCTAGGGTAATTGAGAGTAATTTAACTTGACTTAATTTAACCTGCGATAACAAATATTTCAATCTAAAGGAAGCTTATATTGGTTAGAAATCAACGAACAGTATTGGTTGTGAAGGCGACCCTCATGTTTGGAAAAGCAGGTTCTTTAGCGAGGGACCACAGCTCTGTTGAAGGAAGGTTCTTTAGCGAGGGGCCACAACTCTGTTGAAGGCAGGTTCTTTAGCGAGGGACCACAGCTCTGTTGAAGGAAGGTTCTTTAGCGAGGGGCCACAACTCTGTTGAAGGCAGGTTCTTTAGCGAGGGATCACAGCTCTGTTGAAGGCAGGTTATGTGGACATCTGTTGCAAAAGACCGATTCATCGTAGAGTATCACGTGAGAGGCAGTTTGTAGTCCATTGCAAAGTTGTGTCAAAATGCGGTAAATGAGAGAGTTGAAGTTAAGATTTTATTATTTGCAAAGACCTAGAAGTTTCCCCATTCAGAAGTTTGTACATAAAATACTGCTGACGTAATTATTAACAGTCTGCCATTATTACAAAGATTCAGCTTTCATTACAATTTATTACAACTCATATTAATCTGTTGCAACCCTGAATAATTTACTGTAATTACAAATATCTTAATCACAACATAAACAAAGCATTCCTGAAATTCAGATTCATAATTAGTTTGAAGTTATAGGCTATAACTGACAGCAAATTTTTAAAAAAAGTGGAAAAAATCCCCCCCAAAGTGATCAGGCCACTTAACTTTTCTTCTCTCTTCCTGTCCACCACAATGTGTTAACACTGTAGGTTCGAACCTCTGAATTCTGACAAGGGAGATGTGAGTGTATGTACCCGGCCATGTTGCTGGGCCACTGCTTTTTTTGCTAATTTTTTGGGGCATGCAAACTGCTCTAACCACGCCACTAACAATGAGGGTTAACAAAGGAAAGGGTCAGTAACCCGACTGCCCACAGGCACGAGGCTCCCTATGATTCCGTATTGTATACAAAATCATGATTTTAAATTGATTTGTATAATTTTATTATCCATCATTTTGAGTAATTAAAAGCATGAACTTATAAGAGCTTATGTATTGCCTGGGACCTCCACTTGCTTTTATTAACCTACTAATGTAACCTCGGTAAGATAAACCAGCGTCTGGAGGCTATATGGGAGAAATTTGTTACACGAATATATACACCATGAGGCGTGTCTCTAAGTGTATATATGCTAAGAGTTTACTTTACTCCCCATTTTAGGGGAAAATATTCTAGACTGGTGGTGAACAGGTCAGTCTGTAAGTGAGCTGTAACCCTAATTAACCAACAACTCGTCGCCCATGCTATTTAACAATAAACCAAGATCTGATGATCTGATAATAATCATGTAATGACCGAAGCCCCAGATGGCAAAGAAACTCGACAACAACTTATTCACAGACGCGATTATTTTATAAAACTTATTAGGATACACAAGTGGAAGACCACATGTGTATCGTGTCGGAGGAAAACCATCAGTTTATTAAAACCACTACTGTATCATCTTGAAAGAAGACCACCGTAACAGCACGATGGATATTGTGATAGCATATTCCAAAATGACAATTCTAATTATCACGATGTTGTATATTTTATGCTCTTAAAATTGTATATTCTCTCCATGAATGTGCCTGCATACTTTTTACTTTTCACATTTGTGTTAAAATATATACAATGTATAAGGAAATGCTAATATGATTTTAACATTGAGAAATAGGCTAAAATATAAAGGTAAGTTAAATTCAAAGTGACCTTCAAGAACACAACTTGCGAAAGAGTGAGATGGAGACGGGCCGGTGACGTAGGGAAGAGCAAGGTGGGTGGGAGGAGCCTGCTTAGGGCCTGGGTATAAAGGCCCTCCACAGTCTCATCATTCATCAAAAGCTCCAACGGCAGGTCATCATATGACTAAGACCCGCATAAGGAAACACTTGTCCTGTTTCCTGACTAACTTTACCTAACCTAATCTCATCCTTCAGGGTCGAACTTCAGCACTTCCTTTCTATATGTCTTATGATCAGTATTTCTCTTTCTAGTTCATCTTTCTGCTGGTAGATAGATAGCCATGAAGGTTTTCTTCTTCATCGGTGAATATAACTAAACTTTCGGTGTAGGATGATGTTCGTTTTAAACTTATTTTGAAGGACAGAGATAATATGGCAAAATTATTACAAGCTTTAACAATTATAATTAAAGTTGTATATACATTTTCTACAGCTTTGCTGGGTGTATCCATCGCTGACCAGCGTCCTCCCACAAGTTACGGAGCACCAAATGGAGGTTTCGGTGCCTCAAATGGAGTTCCAAGCAATGGGTACACGACTCCAGGAAGCAATGGCTTTGGAGCGTCCCCAAGTAATGGAAATGGTGCCCCTACAAACAACGGTTACGGTTTATCGTCAAGCAATGGGTTCGCAGTTGCTCCAAGCAATGGTTATGGAGCTCCCCCAACTAATAGGTATGGTCCCCCAACAGGTTCTTATGGACTAGATCCGGAGCTGGTTGCTCTGCAGGACAACATCCCAGGAGGTGGTGTCCCCGGTGAAGACTACCCAGTCTTGTCTTTTCCACCAGACACTGGCTTCTCTTGTGATGACCAGGCAGTGGCTGGTTATTACGCTGACACTGCCCCTGATGCCGGCTGCCAGGTGTTCCACATTTGCCAGGACCGTGCCCTCAGACGCCAGAAGGACTCATTCCTGTGCCCCAACGGTACCATCTTCAACCAACAGTACCTGGTGTGTGACTGGTGGTTCAACGTGGACTGTTCTCAGGCTGAAAACTTCTACTCCGTCAACGAACAGATTGGCGTCGTCCCCAGTGCTGGCTATGGTTATGGTCCTAGCACCAACGGCATTGCCAAAGGAATTGGTAATGGGAATGGTAATGATTATAATAACGGCAATGGATCCAATGGTAATGGAAGAAAAGAAAATATCACGAATGGCAATGGCAG
The DNA here is from genome assembly GCF_038502225.1 of Cherax quadricarinatus. Classification (NCBI taxonomy): domain Eukaryota; kingdom Metazoa; phylum Arthropoda; class Malacostraca; order Decapoda; family Parastacidae; genus Cherax; species Cherax quadricarinatus. The sequence goes on from NC_091299.1 coordinate 4,023,114, forward strand.
GAATGGAAGCAATAGTTATGGATTCAATGGAAATGGAAGGAACAGATACGGCGGTAATGGTGCCAGTAGTAATGGTAGAAGTGGAAGCAACGAATACGGATCCAATGGAAATGGAAGCAACGAATATGGATCTAATGGAAATGGAAGCAACGAATATGGATCTAATGGAAATGGAAGCACCGAATATGGGTCCAATGGAAATGGAAAGAACGGAAACGGTTATGAGAGCCTTTCTGATGATTATGACAGCAATGAAAGTGGCGTAAGCAATGAATAGTGTTCCTGCTACTCCCTCCTCTTCATATAGAGCAGGATTTTAAAACATTAACGAAGCGTTAACTCTGACCTTTTACTAGTAGTGGAATGAATAATTATTTATGAAACAATTGTCTGTATAGAGTAAAAACTCATAGGAGTTAATAAATAATAAGGTTTATAAATAAAAAGCATGAAAACAAAGAGGAATTATTGGATAGTCTACCCAGAATATATAGAACATGGGAGATACGTACAGTTTAACATTCAGAATGAACAGTCTACAACAGTTGACCCAAAATAGACAACCATTGGAAAAAAAAAAACACAGGAAGCAAAAAATTCAGCTAGTTCAGCCCCCATCCCTAGGGCTGACCCAGACTCAGCCCCCAGCCATAGTACAAATTCGGATTCGGCTAAAGACTCTCCACAGCCACCACAGCCATAGCCCCTAGTACAGATGTAGAAGAGTCCTCTTCCGGGGAAGATGTTGGCCTTCTGAAAACAGATGGTGGTGTCTCTGGCTTGGCTATCCAAGACTGTAGTGCAGTTCTAGGATCTGCACAAATTGGTCATATATCCAGTACGAATTGTATCCAACCAAAAGCAAAATGGTGCAAATTCAATGCTTGGGGTTTCTGTATGCATAGAATATCAGGGAAAACAAATGGGGCATACAACTTTGAGCATCCCAAAAGCTGCTGCGACCTCCTGTCTAAAGGAGTGTGTCGTTCTACCTCTTGCAAATTCTTCCACCCTGAGATGTGTCATTCTTCAGTCCTCAAAAGAACAATGTTACAACACCAACTGCCCCGCATACCACTTAAAGGGGACCAGGAGGTACACAACCCGTAAAACAAATCATAGGAGTTACAATATTTACGACAACTCCACTCCAAGTGATTTTAGTGGTAGAAAACGAAGGAAAAAAAAGGAAAGAAATAATCAAAATAGTCCACCACCTTGGAGCCTTGTTGGACTGGAGGCACAGCCAGTGGCCCCTCCAGACTCACAACTACTGATGCCAACAACAAAATCCCCCCAACAACACGACCTCATTTAAATTTGCTAATATACAGGGCCTTAAGCCATCCACCAACAACAAAATACCTTTCATTAGTGGACTTCTAGGGGAGTCGGATGCATTTTTTGCAGCCTTCACAGAGACCCACACAAAAGATTACTTTGACAATGAAATATGGATACCTGGGTACAACCTTTTCAGATGCGACGGAAAGAACGGGCAACAAGGGAAGG